>NC_091979.1:272745739-273045739 GCF_044704955.1 Pristiophorus japonicus | reverse complement strand
GGTGAAATCACAGCATTGGATACCGTGAAACCATGATTTGCCACGCTCCTGTCAGATATGTTCTCACGTATCCATGAAACCTTTTGCAGAAGATCAGCAGACTTAGGGAACAGCTTTAATTGTTGGCTAGTTAACGTGGATTCTTACACAATTCAGGGACAATTGTTTGAACTGTGTTAAAGCTCTCTGCACAAACTGCCAGTAACAGTATGTAGATCAGTACTCGTAACATAGGTGAAACTGCTTTCAGTTTAAGAGCTGCTAATGATCAGAGCCACTGTTTTACACTGATGGAATTAATCCCATATCATTGCATGATTTCCTGGGATTATTACTAGTGTTTTGCGGATCACCTTCTGCAATTCCATCCATTTATAATTAGGTCAATTGATTTATACTGACTAAATAGCCCATAAAAGTCGAGGACCTTGGGGCTGTAAAAAGAAGCAGCATCTGGGTAGGTGGGGGCAGAATTTGGGGCTGGACTCAGTTACACTGAGCTTGTGTCCTTTTTACTGCTTGTCAGATGTTGCAGCGTGTGAGGTTAAAATAATTGTGCTGCTGCCTGAGCTCCACCCACCTGAGTCCTAATGTTACCAACAGGTACAATCACCAGCTGATAGTGTGTTAAACATGTACCTCGCTCACTGTCCCTTTAAACATTTAGCATGTATAAAGTACAGGTGAAAGGAATGCATGTTTATTGTAACTGTTAAGATTTGAACATGCTTCTGATACTTTTTCTTGTGCCCGATGCAAAGTCCCACTTCCACAGGCAAGGCCCTGTTCCCTAGGAACTAAAACGTAACCTTATGTGCAAAATAATATGGAAAAATGGGATGCAGGATGAACAATTAACTCTTTTGCCAATTAGGTGCAGAATGGAAATAGTACAGCTTATCACTGGATACATCTGGTTTACCTTATGGAGAAATAACATACTCATGATATAAATTATTGACAAGATATGAAAGCCATACTGGTGTGAAAATGTTAACTCTGGCACCAGTCACTTTGTACACAGTGGGCTGGATTTTCATCATTTAGCCCTACCACTGGTTTTCCGGTGGTATTTAAAAATCGCGGTTTTTTTTACCATCGAAATACCATTTTCACTCAAGGCTGCTATTTTCATCAAATAATGACCGGTGGTAGGGCTAAATGTATTTTGTTCTTATTTTTGATTGTACAACACTCAAAGTAAAATGGGTGGTATTTTTGCGGGTGGTAAAAATGGTGGTATTGATGAAGTTACCTCTGGTGGTAATTTTCGGTGGTATTTCGGTGTTAGAGTCTTGGCCGCAGATGAAAGAAGTGCAGGGTGGGGGCTGATGGTTTATTGCTGTTTTTGTTCTTGCTGTTGATGTTGTAGTTCTTGTAGTTGTTCTGGTTGTGTTATTATTGTTATATTGTTGTTGCAAAAAATGTTAAATCGTTGAAGTTAAAAAATTATTTATTTATTGACTTTTACATTTTTCAAAATTTACAACATTTTATAACATTTTGTTAAACCTAACCATTCTTGTACTGTGTCTAACTTTTAGAAAATGAAGGGTAAAACTCAACAGGATAGAGTGGGCGGTAAAAGTGAAACGTAATTCTCACTGTTCAAGCAAGGCGTTGATTTATGAGCTACTGATGTCCTCAGATATCCTCAAAATGTTCTCAAAATGTCCTCAAATGTCCTCCAATTTTCTTAAGTATCCTTAAAATGTCCTCCAATTTTCTCAAATAATCCACTGAAGGCCTCAAATAACCGTAAAATCTAACTCTGAACTAACATAAAGATGTCTTGTGTCAAACTCAGCCTTCTCTCATGTGGAATGGACTGCAGCTCCATTTCTTAAAATGGTGTCCGTTGCACTGGATTCAATCAGATAAGTTCAGATAAGACTGCACTTTTCTCGGTGGTAATTTAGGCCAGTGGTAAAAATGGTGGTATTGATGAATTTACCTCTGGTGGTAATTTTTGGTGGTATTTCAGTGTTGCACATCTAATGACGTCATAAAAATGACTGGAAAATAGGTTGATGGTTTTTTGAGGCGTTAATGTCGGGCGGTGGTTAAATTTAGCGCCGGAAAATGGTTTGCGTCAGCAGCTCAAAAATTCAGCAGCTGCACCCTGACAGTGGAGTGGAGCGCTGAAGGAGGCGTTGCACACTATATTAGGCCGCTAGGCCGGGTGAGCAACTGAATATTTGGAGCTAAAAAGCCGGATTCGTAGCGCTCTATGAGAGGCCTCCCTGCAATAACAAAAATCAGAACGAAAAACATTCCCTATATTACCCCAAATAAAGTTAAATCGCAAAAAAAACCACACTTACCTCACGCAGTCATCCCTTCCCTCACCGCCACCGGGACAGCTCCGCACGCCAGCTTTCTCCGGCGGGGTCACGATGGGGCGCTACGGTTTCAGCGTGAAACAAATTTTTAAAGCGGCTCGATACTGGGGGCGTTGTACACTGGCTGGATGCTCCCGAGCGGTACTCCTTTGCGCCGCTGGTACCGGTGCATTGAAATTGCTGAGTGGCACGAATGCCGGCGCTCACGGCTGCTAACCCTTTAGCACCCCTGTTCCAACCCTCGCGAGGGATGGTATCCTGGCGAATTTCTAGCCTTTAAATTTATTTTTCAAAAAAATTTATTTTTGTTTTAAATGTTCAATTATATTGTATTTTAATTCATTTTAATTATGTAACTTTTAAATTTATTTGTTATGTTAAATGTGTTTTTTATGTGATCCCCATGCTTATGGGGATTCTTTGATTGGTTGGGCCAGCCCACGTGATCCCAGGGGAGCTTGCGAACAGCTTGCGCCCCTGGGATACGTGGGCCTCTACGCAGGCCTACGCGTAGAGATCCAGGAACTCAAGTCCCTGTGGATCCCCAGGCAGAAGGTAAGTTCCTAGATTTTTTTGCTGGTCGGTGGCATCCGCCCGCGGGAAGCCTCCATCTGCAAAATCAAGCCCAATGTTTAAGTCAAGTGCACAGCATTTATTCCTCTATTGTGCAGTTCGTGAATAATGGCAGTTAAAATTAGCACACTCCTGTCTCTTGGTGCCTGTGTTTTATTTTAGACGAGTGACATCTAACCCACCATTCCATCTAAGTGATTGCAGAGGAGTAAGCACGATATCTGGCTGCAGGATTTCAGTGACAAGCTGCTGAACTTCTGTTGGCCCTATACCTTGCTCCGAATTGCAGTTTGCAGCTGATTAAGAGGATACATGCTATTTCCTTTTCATTGGCCAGCCCACAGTGTGGGAGATATAACCCACAGTTTAGCTTACTGGTTGAAAACAGCAAAATTGTTACACCCCCAAAAATGTTAGAAACTCAATCAATCCCCAGTGTACAAACAGCAAGTTCTAGGTTTGTATGTGACGCATTCAAGTACATTATGTAAGCAGGCAGATGGCACTTTCAGAAGAAATTAAAAGCAATAGCTCTGGGATACTAGTAATGAATTCAATAGCAGTGCCCCACAGTATAATCTCAGGGCCAATATTGATTCTCGTACATTTAACCACTGCAAGCGTGGAAAAGAAATCTATGCTGAAATCTTGCCTTTGGTAATAATAAACTGTGACATTTGAACTTGGTTCAGACCCAGTTAACTCAAAGTAAAATGGGGAATAAATTGGGCTGCTTTGCACCTCCCGTTAGCGCCTGTGGAGAGTGCTAACGCAGCTTTAAGGGGATAGCGACCGAGCACGATGAATTCACCGATGCCCGCGAACTACCCTGGCGGTTTTCCGCAGGCGCCAACACTTATCACCTCAGTCCCTAGCGCCCCACTGATCGTGACACCATCAAGTGCGCAGCACCCCGTTACCGCCCCGGATCAGAAATTCACTCTCGCCCCCCTGCCTGTGCACCTTCCGTCAACAGCGGCAGGAAAAGGAGGCAGTATGCAGTCAATTTGTAGTTTATTTGTAGTTGGCAAAGAATGCTGCCTTGTCAGGTTGAGACAGGCAAGCAGCCATTTTCAGTGATTTAAGCGACTTTCAGTTTCAGGAGACATCTGCCTCATACAAATTATTCATTATCATTCAGGTGAGCTTTAAAAGTGCTACATTTCCATACGTTAATGGGGGCTGTACTGGCACTGGACCTTGCCCTCCACATCAGCGTCGAAGGCAGCGGAGACAGAGAGAAAGATTGCAACACTTGTCCTAAATCAATTTCACTGAGGAACAGTGTCTTAGAAGGCTCTGTTTCACCAAGGACGTGGGGTTACAGAGCTCTGCCACCTCCTGCAACCAGACATACAGCCTCAGACCTGGGTTACCACGACTCTCTCAGTGGCAGTGAAGGTCACCGTCACCCTCAATATCTACGCCAGTGGATCTTTCCAGCCTGCAACATGAAACATAGCTAACACCTCGCAGTTTGCCGTCCATTGATGCAATCCGTGAGGTCACAGATGCTCTCTACAGGAGAGAAGCAGGATGAGTGTGCGTGTGGCATTGACTGCACCCACGTCACTTTGCAGGTGCCTCATAACCATCCTGAAATATTCCGTAACTGCAAGGGCTACCCCAACACTCCTGCGACCACACAAGGAGAATCCTCACCGTCAATGCTCATTATCCTAGCAGCAGCCACGATGCCTTTATCCTGCGCCAGACTGGTGCACCAGCTCTGTTCCAGCCACCACATGAAACTTGTGGCTGGCTGCTGGGAGACAAGGGCTATCTGCTCTCCACCTGGCTCATGACTCCCCTCCGCAACCCCAACACTCCTGCCCAGCACTCATATAATGAGAGCCATGCTGCCACCAGGATCATCATTGAGCAGACCATTGGAGTGCTCAAGCAACGGTTCCGCTGCCTTGACCACTCGAGTGGAGCCCTCCAGTACTCGGCTGAGCGGGTGTCCCTATTCGTCATTGTCTGCTGCATGCTGCACAACCTGGCGATCATGAGGGCACAGCCATTGCCACAAGGCATAGCCATACTGTCATGTATTTCACCATCTTGCAATGACAATAGTTATGTAACTGTAACTCATGCACACTGTACCTGTATCCTTGAAATGCACACACACTCCTCACCTGGGTTTCCAGGTTTAAAAGGGGAGGTCCACCCAGGGTCAGCACTCCTTGGTCCTGGGAATAAAGTGAAGGTCACAGAGTGACCGTGTCTGATATATACATGCCTCGTGTGAGTTTGTAATAAGGTGCAGAGACACTACACATACCACCTCAGGAGGAGGAAGAGGGAGAGGAGGAGGAGGAGGAGGAGGAACAGGAGCATGAACAGCAGTGAGGGAGGAGGCAGCCACTCAATTGGCCTTGTGGAGGGGCAGTCCGTGAGCGTCTCATCAGACTTCGGTTCCAATGAATTCAAGGCCACATTCCGGTTGCTCAGCACGTCCCCGTCATTCCATCAGTTTCTCATTCTATATCACAGCGCAAAGCTGAAATGAGACACAGCACCAAATCTGCAACATTCCATTAATAAATTTATCCAAATTCAGTAACCACACATATACAACAACGATATTAACTAATCACCCTTGTGCAAACCCTTACTTCCCCTCTTAACACTGACTTGACCTATTCTACTGCTCCTACATAGTGGCTGCAGCAGGGCTGGTGGAAGGCTGCCGTGTGTCAGGGCCAGAGACTACAGATGGCCTTGCAGGACACCCTCAAACAGCTCTGGGCCTGGAAGACCCAGCTGTAAACTGCACCACCTCAGGCTGGCCGGCGGCAGTATGGGCTGGCTGGATGACCCGGCAGCAACAAGTGCAATGGCGGAGTGGGAGTGGTGGGATCAGGAATGCTGTCATTGTGAGAGAGGACAGCAGGTTCCTGTTCCACTGACCCAGTGTCACTCCCCCAGGGCAGCACCTCAGCATCCCGACCAATCTGCTGGAGCACAGATTGGTGGCCTGCTGCGACACCGTGAGATCCCCGGTGGACTGTGGTGGACCCAGCGGTGAGGGCAGCAGTCGGAGCTCGTGTGACATCCAGTTGAGACTGCATGAGAACAGTCTGAGACTCAGTGCCATTAACCATTGACTGCATGACAGCACTACGATGTTGCGTGGCTTCTATCTGTGATTCAATGGATGCTGCCACATCACCCAATATCCACGTCATGAGGTCTGGGTCCCCAGGGTCTCTGGGAGTCCACCATCCTCTACAAAGTGGGTTCCATGGTGTGCGCAGAGCTCTGTGCAATCTTGGACGCAGACTCCTCCACCATTGCCAAGAGGTTCTTGGGCACACTTGTTGACGTTGCACCTTTCATCTACGAGTGCATGGCCATCACCCTTCATGTGACCGTCTACCTGTCATGCATTCAACTGTCATTGTAACCCAAGTACAAGCTGACCTAAGTTGTACACCGTGAGAACACTGACCACTAGGTGGCGAACTTGTTGGAGACACTCCCAACCTGGACTTTCAGGTATAAAAGGGGAAGCTCCACCCACCTTCATCACTTCAGTGTTGGCACATAAAGGTTACTGATCACAGAGTGACCTTCTCTGTGACCTTCTCTCTAGTATGGGCCTCGTGTGCTTTTGTACTGTATAGTAAGGACATATTACTACCCATCGAGGTGATCTGAGTCCTGTGCAGCAGAACTCGCATGCGAACCCCCCTCAGGGGAGCTGGCTCCCGAGTTACCCTTCCCCCCCCCCCCACTACCGGCTTGCTGCAGCCCGCTCATCCCTAGTGCATCACCCAGTGCAGATCCCTTTACTAAACTTGCCTCTCAAGATCGTATAGTGCCAGTATCTGAGGTGGTGCCTGCGGGTGAGAGATGCAGTGATGTGGTGCTTTACTCCTCCTCTTCTCCCGCCTCACTCACACTGGGAGGCTCAGGGACAGGCTGGTCATCTGGTTACTGATTATCTGAAAGCATAAAGGCATAAGACTCAGGTTGGTGAGGGCAGGGGAGCAGGAAGGGAGCAGGGAATGCAGACAATATCGGGAGCTGGAAAGTGGGAAAGGCGTCTGGTGTGAGGGAGAAGTGAGATGAGAGAAGGCGAGGGGATGAAGATACCATTGTTGCCCCCAAGGGGGTCGACGTTACCGACGGCCACGGCGCCCACCACCTGCTGCCCAATGAGTCGCAGCACTTACTCCTCCAGGTCTGTAAGAACAGGCGTCACCCCCGCCTGTTCTTTGCTGCTCCCTCCTATTGTGGGCCATCTTGGCCTGCAAGAGAAGCGAATGTGTGTGAGAGAGTGCAGCTATGTGTTTGGGAGATGTGCGTGCTGCAGTTGAATAGCTGTAATTGTAGGCAAGGCGTAAGATGTGGATGTGAGTTTTAGTAGGTGCAAATGCTTGGTGGGTGAGTGGTGATTTGTGCACTGTGTGCAGACTGAGGTTCAGATCCGGCTATGTAGGACCTGTTGAAACATCTACTCACCCTGACCACCCAAGTGAGGTCATTGAATTTCTTACCACACTGTATCAGGCTCCTCATGACTACACTGCTGGCCGAGACCTCCTGGGCCACTTCCCTCCACCTTGCCCTGAAGCCCTGGGGAAATGGCCTCCTTCCAGTGGCCGGGAACAGCACTGCCCTCCTTTGTTCCACTCTCGCGACCAATACCTGGTCGTTGAAATGGTGAGTTCTCTCCCTGGGACTGGGATCAGCCATGAGAATTACTGAATTCAGTTGTTTGCAGGTCACCTTCACAGCCAGCAATGCTGATAATGAGGATCTGCACAATGATGGAACCCCTCTTCCACCCCCCTTTAAGAGCTGGAAGGTGCCAGTGTGAATGATCATTCCCGATTGCATTGCACCTGAAATTCATTATCACTCTGCTAGTAGAGCCCCTGTAGCACCCTACTGAGGTCATTAGCACTTTCTTGGAGCACTAACATGCAACTTAGTGGAAGCTCAGAATCATTAGCACCTGGCACTACTTTTTCAACATTTCAAAAATTAGTGCCCCATGAATTTCTAGCCCAAAGTATCCTATTCATCTGTTCTTAGTATTTGTTAGTTAAGATTGAGAAAAAATTGTTCAGTGGAATGGATTCTGTTGTGGGCAGATGTGAAGTGGATTTGAATCTTCTGAACTCAGTGGCCCTGAAATTCTGGTCGGAGGCTTCTTTCAGACAAACGCCTCCGACTGGAGAATTTTAACGAAATTACCTGCTGGTCCCGGAGGAGCGTGGGATTCCGTTGGTGAGGCCTTCTCTTCCTGCGCTGCGAAGTGCGCTCCCGTCCTCCAGGTTCCTACATAGAAGGTGCAGTTACATGTGACTGCTCAGCCAATCAGGTACAGTATTCCACAGCATTCTCATTAATAGCAATGAGAACTCCGTATCTACAACACTAAACACCACAATAATAAATAAAAAACACACCTCACATAATTAAAATTAATTGAAATTCAAGTTAACAAATATCTTAGAAAAAAAATTTCAGATTTTTAAAAAAGTTTTTAAAATTATGGTTTAAAATAAACTTACCATAGTGGGTAGGGTTTTTAACAATAAAATGTGTTTTTTAAATTTAATTTAATTATGTTTTTGTATGTTTTAAAACTCTTCTGCCTGTAAAAGTAAGCTATGCACTTGCTTTTATCAGGCACAAAAGTTTTGAGGACATTTGCTGGGCAAGATATGGGTAAATACCGAATCTTGCCCTGGCAAATGTCCTCGCTCCCAAGACACGGAGGATCTGTCAAGCTGGAGCTTGTGCGCTGAAAACCGGCTTTTGCGATGCCTTCCCGGGTCCGTATACACTCCATACAGACCTAGGGAGGCCGGGATTTCCAGGCCACTAATTACCTGGGAAAGCGTTCACAAGCATAGGAAGTATGTGAATGATTTTCAAATTGGATACAATTATATTTGCCTGACAAATTTAATTTATTTCTCAATGGTGCAATAACTTAAGAACAATTTTCTTTCAGCAAACAAGTTTTACTCAGTGATTTCTTCAAAATGAAAAAGGAAAAAAAGACAATTTTTAAACATTCTCTGTTGCTGCGATAGCTCATCTCAATGTACCTATCCTTAAAATGACAATGTTGATGGACCTGGTAAAACAAACGAATTAATTATCTCATTAGGAATATATTTTAAGTCACACTTACTAACTGAGTCAATATCTGGTCACAACAGAGTTATGTAACTAAGGATATGACAACAAAGACTGGCTAAGAAATCTGCACAATTAGCAAAGACAGTAATTTGTTATGAACATTCAAACTGCAGCATCAGCAACAGCAAGTTCAACCCTTAAATTTTGACTGGGAGTGTGTGTGCATATATTGCAGGCGCACGTTGAGAATCATTGGCATGGTTCATCAGGAATAAAACTCTAATTAGTGTAACAGAAATAACAACAATATATTCAAGTAAAAACTTCAAACCAAGTGTGATCATTCCAAACAGTTATAGAATCATAGAATAGTACAGTACAGAAGGAAGCCATTCAGCCCATCAAGTCTGCGCTGGCTCATTGGAAGACCAATCCAGTTAGTCCCACTCCCCCGCTTTCCCCCCATATCCCTGCAATTTTCATTCCTTCATGTATTTATCCAAATCCCTTCTGAAGGCTACTATTGAATCTGTATTCACCACCCTATCAGGCAGTGGATTTCAAATCCTAACCACTCGCTAATGTAAATAGTTTTTCCTCATGTTGCCTCTGATTCTTTTGTGAATCACATTAAATCTGTGCCCTCTCATCATCGACCCTTCAGCCATTGGAACAGTTTCTCATTATTTACTCTATCCAAAACCTTTATGATTTTGAACACCTCTATCAAATATCCTCTCAGCCTTCTCTGCTCTAAGGAGAACAACCCCAGCTTCTCCAGTATATCCACTTAACTGAAGTCCCTCATCTCTGGGACCATTTTAGTAAATCTCTTCTGTATCCCCACCAAAGCCTTCATGTCCTTCCTAAAGTGTGGTGCCCAGAATTTGACACAGTACTACAGCTGAGGCAGAACTAGTGCCTTATATAGTTGAGCATAAATTCCTGATTTTTTTTCTCTATGGGCTAAAAATTGGAGTAGGCCCAAAAACGGCCGTAGGGATCGCGATGCATGATCGGCCCACGCCCATTGAAGCGAGAGGGATGCCATTTTTTTTAAACTGCCATAACTACTGCCGTAATGGTACCGAATTTTGCGGCCTATACCTCTATTGATAAAGCCCAGGATCTCATATGATTTATTAACTGCTTTGTCCTGCCACCATCAAAGATTTGTGTACAAAATGACTAGTGCCAGGGTTAAGATTTTCACACCAGTATGGTTTCGATATCTTGTCAATAATTTAAATCATTAGATTGCAGAGCTTCTTTCAGGAGATTGCAGCTCAACATATGACACAAATGTGCATCATTAACTTCTAAAATGATGCCCTGATGCAGATGATGCAGAGACAAAAAATTCTGCAATAAGGGACAAAACAATTTATTCAGTTAATTAGGCATGAAAGTCTGCCTTTAGTGCAACCCTAGTTGACTGATGATTTATTAATGGCTAATCATTGCTCAGTACTCACTTGTGTAAACTTCTGAATTTTTTAATACGATGCTAGTCCTTGGATGTGTCGGTAGTTTCAGAATGCACACAGTTTAAATGATCTATATGAGAGAGTCTGATAGAATGATGCTCTAATGTCACTCAAGGGAGCTACTAACTCATTGTGATGCTTTCAGCCCCAACCACTGAATTCTCACCGAATTGTCCATTTTGTTGAACAGTTGATGAAGATAGTAAATGAACAGTGTCCAAACATCACGAGGATTTATAACATTGGCAAAAGCTATCAGGGAATGAAACTGTACGCCATCGAGATCTCCGATAATCCAGGAGAGCATGAAATTGGTAAGATTTATATCCTAAAGATGGCAGATTATCCTTAATGCCTCTCTTTGCTGTGTAAGAATCCCATTCCTTTCCAAAGATTAATGCTTTCTTTACAATGAATTACATTCATCTGCACATTGACAAATGCATTGTCTGCAAACGAAATAACCCAGGATAAAACCTGGAGTATTCATCTGAAAAATATGCTTTTGAAACTTGAAAAAATATTGCAACACTCATGCAGTGGCTGGCCTCTAGATTAAGACAATCATTTTCGCAGACCCCTCCATTACTATCCCTGTGTCTGCCCTGTCCCACCAGCACAGTGGTATACAGTCAGGAAGGATTGGCCCTGGAAGTCCTGAACATTGACTCCGGACCCCATGAAGTCTCATGGCATCAGGTCAAACCTAGGCAAGGAAATCTCCTGCTGATTAACATCTACCACCCTCCCTCAGCTGATGAATCAGTACTCCTCTATGTTAACCACCACTTGGAAGAAGCACTGAGGGTAGCAAGGGCACAGAATGTACTCTGGGTGGAGGACTTCAATGTCCATCACCAAGAGTGACTCGGTAGCACCACTATTGACTGAGTCCTGAAGGGAATAGCTGCCAGGCTGGGTCTGTAGCAGGTGATGAGAGAACCGGCGTGAGGGAAAAACCTACTTGACCTTGTCCTCACGAATCTATCTTTTGCAGAGGAGATGCATCCGCCTATGACCGTATTGGTAGCAGTGACCACCGCACAGTCATTGTGGAGACAAAGTCTCTTCTTCACTCTGAGGACACCCTCCATCATGTTGTGTAGCACTACCATCGTGCTAAATGGGATAGATTCAGACAGATATAGCAGTTCAAACTGAGCATCCATGAGGCGCTGTGGGTCATCATCAGCAGCAGAATTGTATTCCACCACAATCTGTAAACTCATGGCTCGACATATCACTCACTCTACCATTACCATCAAGCCTGGGGACCAAGCCTGATATAATGAGGAGTGTAGAAGAGCATGCCAGGAGCAGCACCAGGTGTATCTAAAAATGAGGTGCCAACCCAGTGAAGCTGCAACACAGGTCTACATGCATGCTAAACAACAAATCCAATCTGGCCACTTACCGCCCCATCAGCCTATCCTCATTCATCAGCAATGTGAAGGAAGATGATGTTGACAGTGCTATTAAGCATTACTTACTCACCAATAGCCTACATTGCAATGCCCAGTTAGGTTCCGCCAGGACCACTCGGCTCCAGACTTCATTACAGCCTTGTTCCAAACATGGACAAAAGAGCTGATTTCTAGAGTTGAGGTGAGGTGAGAATGAATGCGCTTGACAGTAAGGCAGCATTTGACCAAGTGTGGCATCAAAGAGCCTAGTAAAACTGAAGTCAATGGGAATCAGGGGGAAATGTCTCCACTGGTTGTAGTCATACCTAGCACAAAGGAAGATGGTTTTAGTTATTGGAGGCCAATCATTTCAGCCTCAGGACATTGCTGCAGGGGTTCCTCAGGGCAGTGTCCTAGGCCCAACCATCTTCAGCTGCTTCATCAATGACCTTCCCTCCATCATAAGGTCTGAAATTGGGATGTTCATTGATGATTGCACAATGTTCAGTTCAATTCTCAATTCCTCAGATAATGAAGCAGTCCATGCCAGCATGCAGCAATGCCTGGACAACATTCAGGCTTGGGCTGATAAGTGGCAAGTAACATTCGCACCACACAAGTGCCAGGCAATGACCATCTCCAACAAGAGAGAATCTAGCCACCTCCCCATGAAATTCAACAGGATTACCAATGCCAAATCCTCCACCATCAACATCTTGGGGATTACCATAGATCAGAAACTTAACTGGACCAGCCTTATAAATACTGTGGCAACAAGAGCAGGTCAGAAGCTGGGTATTATACAACAAGTGTCTCACCTCCTAACTCCCCAAAGCCTTTCCACCATCTACAAGGCACAAGTCAGGAATGTGATGGTATACTCTCCATTTGCCTGGATGAGTGCAGCTCCAACAACACTCAAAAAGCTCGACACCATCCAGGATGAAGCAGCCCACTTGATTGGCACTCCATCGACAACCTTAAACATTCACTCCCTCCACCACTGGTGCACTGTACTTGCAGTGTGTACCATCTACAAGATGCACTGCAGCAACTCGCCAAGGTTTCTTCGATAGCACCTCCTAAACCCGCGACCTCCACCACTTAGAAGGACAAGGGTAGCAGATGCAAGGGAACACCATCATCTGCAAGTTCCCCTCCAAGTCACACACCATCCTAACTTGGAAATATATCACCATTCCTTCATTGTTGCTAAGTCAAAATCCTGGAACCCCCCTTCCTAATAGCACTATGGGAGTGCCTTCACAACACGAATTGCAGCAGTTCAAGAAGGCGGCTCACTACCATCTTCTCAAGGGCAACTTGGGATGGGCAATAAATGCAGATCTTGTCAGCAACACCCACGTCTTATGAATGAATTAAAAAACAACACATTTCTAAACTTATGCACTGGAATAGGATTTTTCAGCCTCTCAATGAGCAGACCAAGTCTCAAATCCTAGCAGTCAACTCAGGCACTACCTACCACCAGTTCCCAGCAATTACACCAAGCCTCAGTTACCAGCAGCCAGCCTAGACTTTACACCCAGCAGCTAAGGCAACAATTCTTTGACAACTAAGACAAAGGGAAAAACTAGGGAGAGAAATTCAACTCGTGCCAGAAACCAGCGCAAAATAGGCAGCATAATCCTGACACCCTAGCGAAATGGATCTCTGGGTTTCATGTGCATTGAGCCGGCAAACTGCGGATGCCAATAGGGCATCCTAGTGCTGCTCACCGATAAGGGCCTGACTAATTCTGACAGCGAGCTGGTCTTGCCTGGGAACGGGGCAGAAGGTGGGGTGGGCATGAGAGAAGGTGGGGTGGGTGTGGGAGAAGGTGGGGTGGGCGTGGGAGAAGGTGGGATGGGCATGGGAGAAGGTGGGGTGGGCGTGGGAGAAGGTGGGATAGGCGTAGGCCCCGCAGTATTTTTGTGGAGCCAGGAGGAGCACACCTGATCCTACTGGCTCCATTGAATTTAAACTATTAAATATTTTCCATACATTTTTGCAGTGGTCTCTGTGATAGCTTTTGTACGACCTCAAACACACAGGCTTTAAGATGACTGATATCTTCAGGAACCTGTCAGGTGACCTGTTCCCTCGTTATTCTTGTAAACGGCAATGGCTGCATTACCACATTAGTCCACTGGGTGGGATATATTACATTTTTCCCTCCTTAATGAAGAAGTAATTACAACAAACAATCATCATACATAACTTGCATGGTTATACATAACAAACGATATGGACTTATTTTGCAATATTTACAAATCAAGCTGAACCACTTGTTTTCTGTTTCAAAGAGGATACCTTTGCTCTCAAACAGAACTTCCCAAACATGATGTCGAACTTAGACTCATTCTAGGCTGATCCTGAGGAAAGTTTTCCTCCAAGGGATGTCCATGATTTACATTTGAACTCTCTGCAACTTCAGTCTGTTTGTCTGTCTGACTTTCTCTTGGGCTTGTTTCAAGTACATTTGATGTAGGATATGCTACTAGTAATGTACTTGTAACAAAACTATCTGATGAGTCAGAAATAAATGAATCATTCCAACCTTCAAGTCCTTCCACATCTGTAGGTAAAATATGATCAATGTGAACAAACCTAACCTGTCCATGATCAAACATTTTGACCAAATATGTGTGAAGACCACATAGCTTCACCACTCTTCCTGATGACCACTTTAATCATTTATGGTGATAGTTCTTCACTTTCATCTTATGATTTAATTCCACACTTCTCTCTTTTACTCTACCTCTATCATGATTCTCTTCTGTCTTAATTGTTTCTCTTCCACAGACTGCCAAGTTTGGTTTTAACAATGAGAATCTGGTTTGTGGCTGTCGTTTGAGAAACAACTCTGTTGGTGTTCTACCAGTAGTTTTATGAGGAATATAATGATACATAATTAGAAAATTAGCCAATTTGTGGTCCAATGACAACTGTCATTTCTTTGGATTTGGATCTAACATCTGTTTGATGAGGGCACATTTTACAATTTGTACTGTGCGCTCTGCTGCACCATTTGAAGCAAGGTGGTACTGTGGAACCTTGGTATGTTTCCCACCATTTTTGGTTGTGAACTGTGCAAATTATTTTGAACAAAATTGTGGTCTATTATCAGACACAATTTCTTTTGAGAGGCCATATGAAGAAAATAATCTTCGCAAAATGTCTAATGTTTTACTTGTTGTTATTTTCTGCATTAGAAACACCTCTACCAACTTCGAATGGCTATCAATCACAATGAACAATTGCTATCCTTCTAGCTCAGCAAAATTGATATGTAACCTTTGCCACACCCTGGGAAGCCATTTCCATGGCTGTAATGGCAATCATGGTGGTTTCCTGCTTACCGATTGACATGTAGTACAGTGACTAATGATCTACTCTATATCTTTATCTAGACCTGGCCACCATAAGTAACTGTATGCAAAACTCTTAGTCAAGCATTTTACCAGGTGCTAGTCATAAAGATCTCCTAATAATTTGGTCCTGAATTTATTTGGTATCATAAGCAGTCCCTCAGAATCGAGGAAAACTTGCTTCCACTCCTGAAGTGAGTTTTTTGGTAGCTGAACAGTCCAATACGAGAGCCACTGGTGGGACAGACAGTCGTTGAGAGAAGGGGTGGGTGGGACTGGTTTACCGCACGCTCCTTCCGTTGCCTGCGCTTGACCTCTGCACGTGCTCAGCGTTGAGACTCGAAGTGCTCAACGCCCTCCCAGATGCACTTTCTCCACTTAGGGAGATCTTTGCCCAGGGACTCCCAGGTATCAGTGGTGATGTCGCACTTCATCAGGGAGGCTTTGAGGGTGTCCTTGTAACATTTCCTCTGCCTATCTTTGGCTTGTTTGCCATGAAGGAGTTTCGCATAGAGCACTTGCTTTGGGAGTCTCGTGTCTGGCATGCGAACTATGTGGCCTGCCCAGCGAAGCTGATCGAATGTGGTCAGTGCTTCAATGCTGGGGATGAGGACACTGATGTTGGTGCACCTGCCCAACCAGGGAATTTGCAGGATCTTGCGGAGACATCGTTGGTGATATATCTCCAACGACTTGAGGTGTCTTCTGTACATTGTCCATGCCCCTGAGCCATACAGGAGGGCAGGTATTACTACATCCCTGTGGACCATGAGCTTGGTGGTAGATTTGAGGGCCTGGTGTTCAAACACTCTTTTCCTCAGGCGGCCAAAGGCTGCACTGGCGCACTGGAGGCATCAATGTCTGCTTTTGTTGACAAGAGGCTCCCGAGGTATGGGAAATGGTCCAAGTTGTCGAGGGCCGCGCCATGGATCTTGATGACCGGGGGACAGTGCTGTGCGGCAAGGACAGGCTGGTGGAGGACCTTTGTCTTACGGATGTTTAGCGTAAGGCCGATGCTTTCATATGCCTCAGTAAATATATCGACTCTATCCTGCCGTTCAGCACCCCACGTGATACAATCTTTACCGACTGATAATTCATTCCTAAGGATTGAAGAATGGATGAATATCTTTCTCTGATACCTGGTTTGGCCAGCCATTTGTGTTGTGATCATACACCTTTGACATAACTGGGTCACGTTTGACTGCTCTGCCAATCTCTTCAGCTGTGGCTGGCTGTTCATCAGTGTATGAAAAATAGAACACTTCTTCCTTATCGGGTGTAACTTGTGATGGGGAAGGCAATCTAGACATAGTATCAGCATTACTGTGATCAGCTGATTGTCTGTATTCAATATCATATGTATATGCTGACAAAATCAAAGCCCATCTCTGCATTTGGGCTGCAGCCAATGTTGGAACTGGGGACTTTGGATGGAGAATTGCTGTCAGGGGCTTATGCTCCACAACGATGGTAAACTTACGATCATACAAGTATTTGTGGCACTTTTCGACCCCAAAAATGAATGCCAAAGCTTCCTTTTTGATTTGCGCATAATTACGCTCACTGGCACTGAAAGTGTGTGAAGCAAAAACAATTGGTCTCTCCTCCCCACTATGTAGTACATGAGAGATTACTGCCCCAACTCCATATGGAGAGGCATCACATGCTAGCTTGATCTCCTTAGATACGTCATAGTGAACTAACATGGTGCTCTCTACCAATTTCTTCCTAGTAAGGCAGGCTTGTCCCCTGCCACTACTAAGAGAAGCAAGCTCTGAAATTGATCCTTGTATTTCACCGCTATGGTGATACGACCTACCGCAGGAAGGTTCTTTCCTGAGGAGCCTTGCAGCTCTATCTTGGATTTCTCCAGTGGGAAATTCCGCAATTTGTTGAGATATAGTGATTATGGTGCTACGCTGACGGATGCACCAGTGTCGATTCCCATGGGTATCATGGTTCCTGCAACATCTACATGGATGATGATATCCTTGTGCTCCTGATGATGTGTATCTCTTCATCCTGTTGCTTTTCTTTCATGCTATGTAGTCTCTGGGGATTTCTACTTATAGCCTTGAAAGCTGGTTTACCCTTCAGTCGGAATGCCTTCACAAGATGCCCAGTTTTCATGCAGAAGAAACACTCTGCCTTCATATATGGACAACTTTGAGCAATGTGTTGTCCCAGGCACCGATAGCAGGACTTCAATGCTCTGTTACCTTTGCCAGTTGCTGAGACCTTGGAGCCCAACTGCCTTTTACTTTTAACCTGCAGGCGATTCACCTCGGTTGTCTGACGACTGGAAATGGTACGAAATTCTCGGGAATTTTGTCCATTGACATAGCTATCTGACAAGCTAAATCAAAAGTCAAGTTAGGAGTTGTCAATAACATTCTTCTGATCACATCATTTTTCATCCCATCCTCATCGCCAATGTGATGTCTTCTGTATGACCTCACAAACACACAGGCTTTAAGATGGCTGATAACTTCAGGAACCTGTCAGGTGACCTGTTCCCTCTTTATTGTTGTAATGGCTGCATTACTACAGTAGTCCACTTAGTGGAGCTATATATATTACAGTCTCCTTTACGAATTGCTGGTTGGACCACAGAAGACCCGAAATAGCAGGAGGGCAGACTTCAGCATCTTGTTTTACTGGGCATCCTTGCACTCGGTCACCCAGCCAGCATTGGTAGAATATAATGAGAGCAGTGGGAATGCCCCTTTCTGTCTCAATACATGTTATTGTCCAGCTCACACCAATTGCAGGTGTAAGCCCTGCTCTGCCTCCCAGGGAAACTGCGGAAATCTTGGCAGCATAAAATGGCAAACACCCAAAGAATCAGTTGTCTGACCCTTTTTTCTAACCTTTGCATGAGGAAAAATGGGAATTCCCCAGAGCAAGGGTCAGATAAATTGGCTCAGTACACTGACCTGCAATTAAACACTAATCGACCTCACTCTGAGTAGTTTCTCGTCAAACACCCTCACTCTGATTAATCTGAGGCTCCATTTACTTAACAAACCTCATACTTTATGACCTTACGAGGTTACAATTTCACATCAGCAGAAATAAAAACGCATTGTGCATTACAAAAACTTGTTACTTAAAAAAGATATCATTCAATTTACCTTGAGCAACACTATGGAAGGTCTACTAGCTTTAAAAAAAAAATCTTAAATTACAAATAATATGGCTGAGTTAACTCAATCAGTCCGGTACAAACCGAAAGGAGAAGCTGTTAAAATGGAGCAGGGGAAATTACCCACTTCATTTCCAATCTGGCCGATTTTAAATTGCCCAAAGCCGGCAGTGTCCTTCTTTAAGTATGCGGCAAGTTTCTGATAATGTCATTGCGGTCCGCGTTATATTTACCCGAGGCCTGATTTGGGGAGCAGGGGTGGCTTCCCCACCAGTTTGAATCAAGATCCAGGGTCAGAAGAGATCCAGGTAAGCGTAAAATCTTAACTTTTTACAGGTTTGCTTGTGGGTCAGGAGGATCAGGAGTCCTCCTCCCCACCCGGACGCCCCCCCAACCACGATTCCCCTCCTCGAGCTCTCTGATGCACTTACTGTGTGCGGGAAACAGTTCGCCCTCGTCCCCAGCAGTGGCCTCTGAGTCACCTGATTTTAACTGCTTGGCAGGTGCTTCCCGCTGACTTACAGGCCATTTTGGTCAAGACGTTGGCAATTGGCATGGTAATGCAGGCTGGCTGTTAAAATTGGCTAAGTCGCCCAGTGACATCTCCTGAATGGGTCAGCTGTGTTGCCTGGGAGTAAAAATCGACCCCAATACATTTTAAAATGAGACCTGGCACAATTTTTAGAGCAGACACTTAATGGTATGCCCGTTTGAGAAGTGTGTGAAATGTCTGTTCTAATCGTATCAATATTTACAGTGGTCTCTTGAACTCTAAAAAAGCATCAACTCATGTCAGTTTTCCAAATGTAATCAAATATTAGTTTAACTGAATTATTGCCATTATAAATATCTGGACTGAATGTTTGGACTGGCACAACCTAGTCAAGTGGCAA
The DNA here is from genome assembly GCF_044704955.1 of Pristiophorus japonicus. NCBI lineage: Eukaryota > Metazoa > Chordata > Chondrichthyes > Pristiophoridae > Pristiophorus > Pristiophorus japonicus. Next base: position 273,026,414 of record NC_091979.1, on the reverse strand, counting down.
TAGACATAATGGAAAAAAATTACAGACATTATTCAAAAACTGTATAAAACTACTTCAAAGTGTGCTGGACCTGTGCTCACATCCACTGGAGATGACAACACATTCATTACTCGGGCTCCAAATTCTTTTAAACTTTGAAAGGTCTGTCCAAAGTAAACTCCAGAATATTTGCACAGCTCCTATTTAGAATAGTCAGTGAGTAAATGATTTGACTTTTGCATCAGTAAAATGGGGTTGGCTTCTATGGTTTGGAATTAAATTGCTCAGCTTTACTTTTAGTGAGTTTGAAACTGAATGGAAAGTGTACTCAATTCACTGATTGTTGGGATAGGAAGCTGGTAGGGTGGTATTTTGGAAAGATGGGAACCAATAGAATGAAAGGCCCTCATAATCCAAATTGATCTTGTGATCTAATTCATTAATAGTGTAAAATGATTTGTTGTGAGTATAGTGTGTTCGACAGTTTAATAGAAGCTTGCCGCTAAAAGTGTATAATGTTGAAACTTTTAACTTGTAACAAGCTTCAAGTTGCTTGTTTTATGCAAAATATTGAAATTTTTATTCAGAAGGTCAACCATGTCCTAGAAATCGCAAATTTGCTGTACTTTGCTCTCTGTTACAGTCAGTTCCCTTCAGTCTCGAATATTTTCCAGAAAACTAAACCAAACTGACCTAACCGCGTGTGACCTGACCTTGTGTATTCGTACTGTTCAGTAACCACTAAATCATCCAGCAAGGCCAGAGGTTAATGATGCCTGAAATTATATCACCGAACGGAGAATAGTTTATCCTCAAATCAGGACAGTTTGTTTTATTTAGGGAATACAATTGTGTACCTTTGAGTTTTCTAGTTTAAACGGCACTGGATACGATAGCCCATTGGTTACGGTACTAAAGGAAATAAATTGAAATGATATTGGGTAAGTAATGTGTCATTTACTTATAGTTCTGTATGAAGTAACTTTTGACTGTGTTTGTCTGAACTAGGTGAGCCGGAGTTCCATTACTCTTCAGGAGCTCATGGCAATGAAGTGCTTGGACGTGAGTTGTTACTCTTACTGATGCAGTTCATGTGTCAAGAGTACTTGGCAGGAAATCCACGAATCAAGCACCTTGTGGAGGAGACGAGGATCCATTTGTTGCCTTCTATTAATCCTGATGGATATGAAAAATCTTTCGAAGTGGTAATTTTTCATTAAGTCTCTCGCAGCTGTTGCTCTCTCCAGGCATTTACATGAATTGAACTTTACTAATGTAGCTCAATTCCACTTTTCCCCTCATATAATAGTATGTGTTTGAATGTGATCACTCTCTTGTGTTGCATTTTAGGGTTCCGAATTAGTCGGCTGGTCTTTGGGACGTTGGACTCACGATGGCATCGATATCAATCATAATTTTCCTGATCTCAATTCTATTCTTTGGGAGGGAGAGGAGCGCAGAAGGGGCTATAAGAAAGTGAATAATCATCATCTAGCCATCCCTGAGTGGTACCTATCTGAAAACGCCACTGTGAGTTGTCTATGTGCACACAACACATTTATAAAATAATAATTTGAAGATGTTGTTTACATTATAAAGGAAAATAATTGACGGTTATTTCATTACTTCATACCAGCAGATGGACAGAACAGTAGCTAAATGGAGTACAAGCGAAATACTTAGTTGAAATGAGATTTCTTTAAAGATTTTCATTAATCATGACAACTGTCATAAGGTTTCCATTTCAGATACCTCAACCCCAAAAGATAGCAGTTAAAGAATCTGTTTATATTACAGCACTACCACTGACTGCAGCGGCCCAACTTCAGTGGCAGTGCTGTATTGTAAATTGTGAGTGGGAACCACCTGAAGAGTGAGGCTTTGCTGCTGTTCTGGAGGGCAACCAGGGGCAAATGTAAATGGCTGTTGCTGTAGGCACATGCCACTATGTGTGCTGGCTGGGAATGACTGAACACTGAACCAATACATACAGGTCAGTGGCTTTAATATAGCTGGCCTGAATGGACTTTCCACATATATTCAGAGATTGAGAAGCCAGAAATTAATGTACTATTGGAAATTTTAAACAACTGCTTGGGCTGGAATTTCACTGATTTTGCGACCAGATTTTCACCGCGATTTGACTCTCCGCAGCGAAAACCCAGTCGGCGGGATCCTCGGGCACCTCTTTGCAGCAGCGCTTCCACGTACTGCCGGGAAAAGGTGCGCCGACGTGCAATGATGCAGATTGTGTCGTACTTTCGGCACTCTCCCAACCCTTACGCCGCGCCCAGAATACCGACGGGTCAAACCTGTCGGTGCAGCCCTTCCAGCAGCGGTAAGTATGAAGACCTGCAAAAAGATAAGTTAAAGTTTTTATTTTTTAAATTATTTGTCAGCGATTTAGTAGGTTAGGGTTTTTTGAATGTTTTGTGAATGTTTTTTGAATGTTTTTTGCAATTTTTTTTTTTCCCCCCTCTCGCAGCGCTACCGCCCCGGACTAAAGTTGCCAAAACTCGCGGTTTGCACCGCGAATCCTCCTGCAACGCTGACTTTACCTATGGCGCAGACATAAAGGCTGAAAGTTAGGCCTAAAAATGGTAGCACAGAGAAAACGGTAATTTTAGTGTAAAATTAAATTTTTCACCAAAAAACAAAAATCTAGCCCCTTGTGTGCAACCTTGTGCGGACACAGTTGTTTTTGTGTTATCACTGGTGCAGAGGAATCTGGCCTGTGGTAAAAAGGATGATTCCACAGCACAAGCACTTGGCACTGTTTCTACTTAAACTGTTCTGCAATATACAGATGGCATTAAATAGCATGGGATGCATTGTCAAAAATATGATTTTGTGAATGTGATACATAATCTGAACAGTGTCAATTATATATTCATATGTTTTGTGAGCAGATTAAGTTGTGGCTTTCTGCATCTGTGATCACAGTAAGCTTGGTTAAACAATAATTTGCTTCATCAATGGCTTTATCTGGCTAGATATTGAGTAGCTCTGCTAGCATAGAATGTGCACATGCAGTTATCCAAGGTTGCTCAAAGCCATGACAAATAAATTAATCTAATTACAACCTATTTAATTTAGGACATTTAATTTACTATCTCATAGAGACTGTGGAACAACAGTATTGCTAAGAAATGCCATTTTAACCTACTAATATATCTTAATGAATGTAACAAAGGAAGATAATTTAGCAATGCTGGCATTTCTCCTCATCGCCAATGTGCTACTTATCTGCACATAATTACACAAGGTATCTGTTACAAGCTTGGGTTTTGTCTTTAAGGTACAGTGACGCTTGTCAGGACTGTGGTGCTATCTATAATTTGTTCAAAGTATATAGTGTGCACTCCCTACTGTTAGACAAACCCAATTTTATGCACTGAATCAGACAAACTTGGCCATGTCAACCTCTGATGATAATTGTCATTGGGTAGTCATTACTCTGTTAGATACTAGCCCCAAATATCCACAGGCCCAATGGCATACTCCCAGGATAAGTCAGAACTGGGTTTGGAACCCCAGATGCTCTCCACCTATAAAAGCAACAAGCGGCGCGTTCACTCTATAAATGGGTCTGCCGGAAATCCTGCCTTCGAATTGGCTGGGCTGCCTGACATTGATGTTGAACGGGCAGGGCACCAGTGAAATTTAAATGGGGCTCAACTGTTACAATGGTCTGGGCCTCTCGTTGATGACATTGAGCAGGCAACCCAATTGCACCAGCCAATGCCCAGCCCGAACACGACCCGAAGTGAAAATCTACCCCTGAGCTTTACCTCAGCAGTCGCTCTCACTAGATGGCAGTGCATATACTTATTTAGGATAAGAGTTGGAAAGCAGATTCAATCTGACTCGATTTTTATTTGATGGAAGATGTGAGCAAAAAGAGTAGATAATTAAGACAATAACAAAACATATCCTGTCGATGTCACTTCAGGAGCAAATACGATGGCTATTCACCACTGCTTTAAAGGAAACCTTGGTTTACAAAATTATAACCCTTTCAGAAACTGGTAACTCTTTTGGATGACTGATATCCAACAGAAATTGTGAAAGGCTTGGGAACTTTTCCAGCTGACGGCCAAGAAGATGGTCAAAGATTGCTCCCTAATCTGCCACTTCTGGGGACAAAGTCACCCCTGGTGCAATGTTTATTGAACTTGGAAATGGCACCAGAAAGTTTTGACTTAATCCAGAATTGAATAGGAGAACAGACAGAAAATTAATCCTGACACCCTTGAAGTGAAGTAGAATATTTAAATGTGTCCCAAACAGAAGAAAATATTGTTCTGATAGATATTTGCCAAAATTGAAAATAAGAGATGTCAAAAGCAAGTTGTTTCACAGATCATAGAATGATGCAGCACAGAAGGACATTCAGCCCATTGAGCCTGTGCTGGCTCTTTGAAAGAACTATCCAAATAATCTTACTCCTTTGCTCTTTCCCCATAGCCCAGCAATGTTTTTTTTCCATTTCAAGTGTTTATCCAATTCCCTTTATAAAGTTACAATTGAATCTGCTTCCGCTCCCCTTTGAGGTAGTATATTCCAGATCATAACAACCTGCTGTGTAGCTTTTTTTCCCCTCATGACCCTATGGTTCTTTTGCCAGTTACCTGAAATCTGTGTCCTCTGTTTGCTGACCGGTTTGCCACTGGATAGTTTCTCCTTATTTACTCTATCAAAACCCTTCAAGATTTTGAACAGCTCTATCAAATCTCCCCTTAATCTTCTCTGCTCAAAGAAGAACAACTTCAGTTTCTCTAGTCTCTCAACGTAACTGAAGTCTTTCACCCTTGGTACCATTCTAGTAAATCTCCTCTGCACCCTCACTAAGGCCGTGACATCCTTCCTAAAATGGGGTGCCCAGAACTGGCCCCAATACGCCAGTCGAAGCCTAACAGTGTTTTATGAAAGTTTAGCATAACTTGCTTGTCTTTGTACTCTAAGGGCTGGATTTTCGTCCTTCTACCGCCCCTGTTAGCACCCCGGAGGGGCGGCAATGGCGGTGAGAATGGTTTCTGGGCAGGCGGCAAGCTTGCAGCGCCCTGCCGGGAAATTACTTGCCGGTTTTGTGGGGGCACTGAGCAGCACCTCCCGGGAACGTCGAGCTAGTGTGGAATGCCACCGGATTGTTTTGTTTATTTTAATTTTTGTGATTTATCCTAATGTGGGGTGGTGTAAGTGTTGGGAATCTTTTTTATGTGATTTGTGCCAAATTGTTTTTCTTCCAGCAAGCCTCTCCTGGGCGCGCCGAGGATGACTCTTTAGCTCGGGATTTTCAGTTGGTCAGCCGGCCTGCCGCCCTAAAAGAGGTGTGGAACGCCTCCCTTAGCGCTCCGCCCCACACTCAGGGCTCTGCTGATAAATTTTGTGGCTGAGCACGCAAACCATTTCCCAGCGCAAACTTTACCACCCCGCCGCCATTCCCGCCCGAAAATGACCAGAACCGAAAAACAAGCCCTAAGCCTTTATTTATAAAGCCAAGGATCCCCGACACCTTTGTAATAGCCTTTTCAACTTGTCCTGTTTCCTTCAAAGACTTGTGTACATGCACCCCCAGATCTCTGTGTTCCTGCACCCCCTTTGAATTTGCACCATTTAGTTTATATTGCCGCTCTGCATTCTTCCCGCCAAAATGTAACACTTCATACTTCTCTGTGTTAAATTTCATCTGCCATCCTTCTGCCCGCTTCACCAGTCTGTCTGTGTTCTCCTGAAGTCTGTTACTATCCTCCTCACTGTTTACTACATTTCCAAGTTCCATCTCATCTGCAAACTTTGAAATTGTGCCGTGTATATCCAAGTCCAGGTCATCAATAATATCGAAATGAATAGTGGTCCAAACACCAACCCCTAGGGGACACCACTGCACACTTCCCTCCCGTTTGAAAAATAACTGTTCACCACTACTTTCTGTCTCTTAGCCAATTTTATATCCACGCAGCCACTGCCCCTTTAATCCCATGGGCTTCAATTTTTCTGACAAGTCTATTATATGGTACTTTATCAAATACATTTTGAAAGTCCATATGCATAACGTCATCTGCACTACCCACATCCACCCTCTTTGTTACTTCATCAAAGAAGTCAATTAAGTTAGTCAAACATGATTTGCCTTTAAGTAATCTGTGCTGGATTATTAAATATTAACCCATATTTTTCCAAGTGCCAATTAGTTTTGTCTCAGATGAATGTCTCAAAATGTCCCCACCACTGATGTTAGACTGACTGCCTGCAGTTACGAGGTTTATCCCTCCCTTTTTTGAATAGGGGTGTAACATTTCCAATCCTCCAGTCCTTTGGCACCACTCCCATATCTAAGGAGGATTGGAAATTGTGGCCAGAGCCTCTGCAATTTCCACCCTTACTTCCTTCAGCAACCTAGGCTGCATCCCATCTGGACTGGGTGACTTGTCTACTTTGAGTGCTGCCAACCTTTTAAGAATCACCTCTTTATTTTTATCCCACCCATTACTCTACTACTCCTCCTTTACTGTGACATTGGCAGCATCTTTTTAGCGAAGACTGTGACAGTTTCACCTCAAAATTAAGAGAATCTTATAGCCAAAAGAGACTAGATGAAACCAAAGTTCAAATATCTTCAGAAAGTGAAGATGCTAACTTACCACCCAGTTTAGTATTATCAGAGTAACTAAATAGCAGGCAAATTTCTAAGCGAGTAGGAGTAGTTGTCAAATTATGCATAAGATTAAAGGGATAGTCCTAGCCCACATAAGGTTTATTTGAGTATGCCATTGGAGTAAACCATAAGGATTAGATGATGGGTATGACTGCAGGGAACACTGATATTAATGCAGAACAATGTGACTTGAGAGTTGTTTGAAGACAAATAGGATACTACAAGGGACTTGAGAACAAAAGAAAAAGTAGTTAGGATCTGACGAGAAGTCTGAGATCTGTCATGTCAACAACTCCCGAAAGAAATGTTCCTTTGCTATAACAGTAAAATTAACTATTTGCTGATTAACAGCGGAATTCCCTGAGATAGAACTAGTGATCCAATTTGGCCCCAGATAATGATGAAGCTGTGAGGATTGCAAGAAGGAGACTTCCTTGACTATATCCAATCTGTAGAGTATGGGGGCAGAATGAAAGCTTCTGAAATCTGGATGGCAGTCAGAAAATCTTTGTTATTGGGAATGCTATGGAACTTGGTTATAAATAATTTAGTTATTTAGAAAGATGGATACAAATAGGGATCCTTGGGGTTAATGATTACATCTTGATGACAAGTGACAAACACAAGATTAAAGATAGTGAATCACAAACCTGAAAACTTTAGTATTTACAGAGAATCCAAATGATTCTCTGCCACAGTCTGTTACAGGAACTTCAAAATGTGCAACAGCTGGGAGTGGGAGGGAGGTAAGGAGGCGTTTTTGTCCATTCAATAGAATGCAGGCAAATTGCAAACAGATAGTATAGCTTCATCATAAAATGGGTCAATTTAACCTCCTTTTCTATTAAGATAAGCCAGTCATGTTTGTCTGTCAAGATCTGCAAGTGAGTCAGCTTCAAAGGATGGAGAATACAGGAAAATTGTACTAGCTGTCAGAAACTCGAACTGATTGATACTCCTCTCCTGAAGGTTACTGCACAAGATAAAAGTTCACGGGGTTGGGGGTAATATATTAGCATGGATAGAAGATTGGCTAACAAACAGAAAACAGAGAGTAGGGATAAATGGTTCATTCTCTGGTTGGCAAACAGTAACTAGTGGGGTGCCGCAGGGATCAGTGCTGGGACCCCAACTATTTACGATCTATATTAACGACTTGGAAGAAGGGACTGAGTGTAACGTAGCCAAGTTTGCTGACAATACAAAGATGGGAGGAAAAGCAATGTGTGAGAAGCACACAAAAAATCTGACAGGCTAAATGAGTGGTCAAAAATTTGGCAGATGGAGTATAATGTTGGAAAGTGTGAGGTCATGAACTTTGGCAGAAAAAATCAAAGGGCAAGTTATTATTTAAATGGAGAAAGATTGAAAAGTGCCGCAGTACAGCGGGACTTGGGGGTACTTGTACATGAAACACAAAAGGATTGTATGCAGTACAGCAAGTGATTAGGAAGGCCAATGGTATCTTGGCCTTTATTGCAAAGGGAATGGAGTATAAAAGCAGGGAAGTCTTGCTATAGCTATACAGGGTATTGGTGAGGCCACACCTGGAATACTGTGTGCAGTTTTGGTGTCCATATTTCAAAGAAGGTTCACGAGGTTGATTCCGGAGATGAGGGGGTTGACTTATGAGGAAAGGTTGAATAGATTGGGCCTCTACTCATTGGAATTCAGAAGAATGACAGGTGATCTTATTGAAACGTATAAGATTTTGAGGAGGCTTGACAAAGTAGATGCAGGGAGGATGTTTCCACTGAAGGGGGAGACTAGAACTAGAGGGCATGATCTTAGAATAAGGGGCCGCCCATTTAAAACTGAGATGAGGAGAAATTTCTTCTCTCAGAAGGTTATAAATCTGTGGAATTTGCTGCCTCGGAGAGCTGTGGAAGCTGGGATATTGAATAAATTTAAGACAGAAATAGACAGTTTCTTAAATGATAAGGAGATAAGGGGTTATGGGGAGCGGGCGGGGAATTGGAGCTGAGTCCATGATCAGATCAGCCATGATCTTATTGAATGGCGGAGCAGGCTCGAGGGGCCGTATGGCCTACTCCTGCTCCTATTTCTTATGTTCTTATGTTCTTATCAAATGTCCATATACAAAAGTGGAGTTTAGAAACAGGTCACTCCAACAGCTTCTTAGAGGTATCTTCCCTAGAAATTATATTGGAAGAGAGGGATAAAATGAGCAATTTGGGATTTGATATCAAACTGAAGAAAGAAAAGAATTATTTGTTTAACTAATTGGAGAGTGTAAGAACACTAAGATCGATATGCTGACAAGAATATTCATCAGTGGCACCAATCAAATCCATAGCTTCTTCACCTTACCTCCTCATCAAGGAATTGTCTGAGGTTTACCACCCAGTCAATGCCTGGGAATTAATAGGCTGTAAATTGCAGCCTCTCCAGGTGGGTACGATGTGTGCACGTGCCAAAAAGCGGCATTTGCGAACTGTCAAAATGTCTTTTGACAGATCATATTCATCCCCCGGAAAAGGACATTCGCGGGCAGAGATTTGTGCTATTTGCCCAGCGAATGTCCTACAAATTCTTACGCCTGGTAAAAGCACGTGTGTAGCCTGCTTTTATCAGCGTGCAGGGCCGAAGTTCAGGGTCTCGGAAAGACCCATTACTGCCCGTTTGCGGTGGCCATGTGGTGGAATCCCGTGGCCGCTGCTTTGTGGTCAACCGGCCGCCCCGAGCCAAATTCAGGTCGGGTTTTTTTTGGCCTTTCCCCACTTGCGCCCCGCTGCTGCCGATCACCACAAGCACGTCATAAAAGCGTGCACCGCCGCTCTGCCTCACCTCCATTTTATTCCGATCCCAGTTCAGCAAAAGAAAAATCGATGCCCCGCTGCGTGGTGCCACCGACAGCTTTTTCTGTCGGTGCACCTTGTCTCCTCTCTCTTCGGGGCTGAAATTCAGGCATGCCAAGAAGCTGGTGCACCTATGATTTCTTACCTGTTTTTACTGCTGGGAGTGTGGAGGCGGCCCTCCGATCCATTGTCAGGACAAGTTTTTTTTTACGTTGGATCACAAGCTGGTCATAAAGGGGGCGGAAGTGCGGCGGTAAGTGAGGCTGAGAGGCGGAAGTTGGGGCGAGCTTGGGACTCCGCCGCTGTCAATCAGCAGCGGAGCGGTGGAAATTAAAGGGGAGGGCCAAATGCAGTGGCTGCCGTATAATTTTTTTTTGCCGACCGACTTCCATGTCGGATGGACTATTCTGCCCCGGGTTCGACCAGGCCACCAACAGGTGCCAGGATGCCAGGTCCGGCCGAAACCTTCCCTGGTGACCCAGTGGCAGCAGTTAAAAAATTCCCGATTCTTTTGCCTTTAACGGAGGGGAGAGAGCGTGGTGACGCTCAAACGCTGTGATCTCACCACCGCACCGCTTCTGATTGACAGCGGCGGAGTCCCAAGCCCGCCCCAACTTCCGCCTCTCAGCCTCACTTACCGCCGCACTTCCGCCCCCTTTATGACCGGCTTCCGATCCAACGTAAAAAAACTTGTCCTGACAATGGATAGGACAACCGCCACCACACTCCCAGCAGTAAAAACAGGTAAGGAATCATAGGTGCACCAGCTTTCTGGCATGCCTGAATTTCAGCCCCTAAGAGTTTCAAAAGATAGAAAAATTAAATTTTATCACTAATTTTTATATTAAAAACTCTGTCCATTAAAGTAAATTTATTTTTACCCCTATTAAAACATATTAAAAAAAAAATCAAAAAAATAAATTGTAGTCTAAAACATTTAATCAAGTTCAATTTCAATTAATTTTAAATATGTGAGGTGTTGTTTTTATTTATTATGTTGTGTTTCTGTGTTTTTGGGGGTACAAATGGAATTCACCATTATTATCAATGAGAATACTCCATATTCATTGGTGGTCCAGGCCCACGTCATCCCAGGCTGTACATACGCTCCTGGGATGAGCAGGCCCCTATGCTGGGCTGTGAATGGAGGCCTCGGACCGCAAGTCTATGTTCCTCCGGGATCACCAGGTACTTTCATTAAAAAAAATTTTGGTTGGAAGCGTCCGCCTGCAGGAAGCCTCCAACCGCAATTTCAGGGCCAATGATGTTCGAATTTGGCACGTCAAAATGTCTTACATCAATCAGTTTGAATTAAATTAGTATTTACACAACTAACCTCCCAACAGGTTCCATACAAGCTGCTAAGTGGATCAATTAACCCTTCCTTGCCAATTATAAAAGAAGGCAGACAGCAAGTCATGAACTAACAATTATTTATTAACCTTAGCATCATAGATATCAGCACTTAACCATTGAGCATGCACACAATTAGTAGGGGTAATTTATGAAATAAATAATAGAGATTACAAGAGCAGTTCAGTTATGCCACAGTAATTCAGTATTAAATGCTTGCTGATTATAAATTTACAGTTGCGATTAGTATCTGAGATTGATACAAATTGGTGAGATTAATTTAGGATTAAACTCTGTAGATAGCTGACAAGTTAGTTAGCCAGTCTATTCAATAGATTACAGTCTATATGCTTGTAGTTATCAATGTTTCCAGAACTTATATAACCTCATCCCTATGAGCTGGTGAGCATGAATTGGTTGCCTCGCTTTCCTCTGGAAGCATGGGGGTCAAGTTTCGGCCTGAGTTGCTCCTATTTTTTTGGAGCAACTGGTTTAGAATGGAGCATCTTAGAAATTGCAATTCTCGGCATTTAGTTTGCTCCAGTTCTAGTCAGTTAGAACAGTTTCATTTTGGAACTGATTTTTTTTTTCAAAAGGGGGCGTGTCCGGCCACTTACGCCTGTTTTGAAAGTTTAGGCAGTGAAAACTTACTCCAAACTAACTTAGAATGGAGTAAGTGCAGATTTTTGTATGCCCAGAAAAACCTTGCTTACACTGAGAAAATCAGGCGTAGGTTACAAATTAGGCATAGGGAACGAGGGGGGCGGGGGACAGGGAAGTTTACAAACATGAAGCACATCACTTTTACAAATAAAGAGCCATCATCAATAATAAATGATAAATAAATCAATAAATCAACCAATAAATCAATCAAAAAAATGTAATAAAAAATTTAAAAATCAATAAATAAAAAATTACGTTTCTACTCACCGACTGCAGCATCGGGAGCCCTCCAACAACGTGCTAGGACGGGACCCCCCCCCCCAGTGTGTCTCTCTCTGTCTCTGTCAATGTGTCTCTCTCTCTCTCTCTGTCTGTCAGTGTCTATGTGTTTCTGACAGTGCGGGGAGGAGGGGGAGGAGTGGGGGGGAGGGGGGGGAGGAGTGGGGGGGAGGGGGGAGAGGAGTGGGGGGGGAGGGGGAGGAGGAGGAGGAGGGGGGAGGAGAGGAGAGGGAGGGAGGGGGAGAGGAGGGAGAGGAGAAGGAGGGAGGGGGAGAGGAGAGGGAGGGGAGAGGAGAGGGAGGGAGGAGGAGAGGGAGGGAGGAGGAGAGGGAGGGAGGGAGGAGGAGAGGGAGGGAGGGAGGAGGAGAGGGAGGGAGGGAGGGGGAGAGGAACGGAGGGAGGGGGAGAGGAGAGGGGGGGAAGAGGAACGAGGAGGGGGAGAGAGGATGTGAAGAAGCCAGGCCGAAGACTTCATGTGGGGCCCGCCCCCAGCAAGATGCCGGGTGGGCGGACCCCGCCGAAGGAAGAGGGAGCGGACCGGACTTGAAGGGGGGTGCCAGGGAGCCGGAGCGAAGCGAGAGCAGGAGCTGGGGGGGCGAAGGGGGAGAGCGGGCAGCAGAGCGGGAGCTGGGGGGGAGGTGGGGGGCAGCGGAGCGGGAGCTGGGGGTGGGGGGGGAGAGCGGGCAGCGGAGCGGGAGCTGGTGGGGGGGGAAAAGGGCGGGCAGTAGAGCGGGAGCTGGGGCGGGGGGAGCGGGCAGCAGAGCCAGAGGGAGCGTGAGCTGAACAGGGGAGGAAGCTGGAGCCAGAGCCAGAGCAGGAGCTGGAGGAGGGAGGTGCAGTCTGATCTTCGCCGCCCCAGTGAGCCCATTCAGCCAGGGCTAGTGGCGGTGTGCTTTGGGCCCCTCCCACACAGTTTCAGGCGCCTGGAGCTACTGCACATGCGTGCACACTGTAGCGTGCATGTGCATAGGTCCCGGCACTGTTTTCAGCGCAGGGACCTGGCTCCGCCCCCCACAGCTTGTGCTGCGCCGCGCCAAGGGCTTGGATTGACCTGAGGAAATGGAGAATACCGAGGTAAGTTTTCAGCATGGTTATGAGCGCGGAAATCAGGCGGGGCTGCACCGTTCTAAGCGCAGCCCGAAACTTGACCTGATTGTGTTAGCTTTCTGAGAGATCAGAGTGATGGGGAACCTGTGTCTGTAGAGGTGCTATCTGTTCCTCCTGGATCCTGTGCTCCTAGGTGAATTCCTTTTCCACACTGTTAGATGATTCTGGACTAGCTGGATTACATCTCACCTCCCTTGATTTCAGGTAAACTTGTACATCTAAGTGATGCACTTAAATCTGTTTGTTTTTGGCTGATATAGCTGTACTATCTTTACTTTTGTAACCTTTCACTATTTCTGTCAGAGTTGCCCTTTCCGATTTTGCACAGACAGCCTTCTCCATATTCTAGATAAAGAACTTCTACACTTTCTACTACAAAGGCTCCTAAAAGAAGTAGAGCTAAAGTACGAACCAATGATTGAAGACTGAAAATGGAACACTGAATATTAGTCAGTGGAACACTGAAAACACTTATATCCTTAATTTCCAAAGAAGCCTCAATTCTATTAACCAATTTGAGTGACCGTTGTGTTAAAAGAGTTCAGGGCTTCTGGTACTTCCCCTGATGACCTTCAAATCAATGAAACACTGGCACCTAGACTTGCCAGTGTGTCCATTTACTACCGAGCATCTCAAGTTTTTGGTAACAAAGGGGACGCACACAGGTCCACATAAAGCAGGACATCTTTATGTTTACCTTAAAAAGCCATCTTGATGGCGTGTCTTCTATCCCTGTTTTGCTTGGATAAGCCTTCATGGTTTAATTCACAAAAGCCCTTTCCGAGCACTCAGTCCAACTACTGGCTCAATATTGAGAACATATTTAAGTCAATTCTTAAGGCATTTCTCCTCAAAGATTTTGAGTTATATTTCATCAATTTTCTTTCAGAATCAAAACAAACTCATCAGGTTGACCTGCAAATTGTTGATCCACCTGAAATGCGTACATTTTAAACGATGCTGAGGCATCGTTCACCTGCAGATTGTTGGCAAGCTAAGCATTGAGCTACCAAGCAAATGTGAACCAGATGGGTTAGCAGCAACAATCCACGTAACTACACGTGCCAATGTCAGCAATGAAATAGATTTAATACATTCCAATTCCGTTTCTATATTCCTCACTTTTCTTTTATTGGCAAGTGAGGCAACATATAATTTGATCTAGATGCACTGTGCTTAGGAAAATGCAACGATTTGGTCCAACAGTCATTCATGATTGTATTATTAAAATAAAATACTAAAATGGCAGGAATGCACAGAATAACTCAAATGTTGACTGGTAAGTGCCATTTACTGTTCTGTCACTCGCCTCTCTATCCATACAAGAAAATAATCAATGTATTGTAACTTTACTGTGGGAGCATCTTGCTTTGGTTATTTGTTATGTTGTGTTTAACCAAACCTCAGAATTTCTCTTCTGCAGCACTGTGAATTTTTCCATTTTATATGCCAGCTACCTTTATGCACTCTCAAGCCACCACCAGAATGGCAATTAGTGGGTTTTAGACAGTCTCGAATGGAAATAGTTTCGAGGTCAGATCAGTAACATAACTTCAGCAGTGATTTGGGTGGATCTAAAGTGCAGATGGGGTAGCAGAGGCAATCTCTGCATAAGTCAAATGGATGGAAACAATTAAAAGGGAGTGTCACAATAAGGAGAGAAAAATTCTGAAAGCCTTTGACTGCCAGATTCACTAGCAGAGCATCGCTAGTGTAAGGCCCAGGCATTATATAGTGAGAGGGCTATAGGGGTTCTGAAGGTAAGGTTTTACTGCATTGCTAGATATTGAGAGGCACTGCAGTATGCTCCCAAGCAGGACTCTAGTACTGCTGTGCCTGTCACGACGTCACAATTCAGATAGAATTGCACATGGCTTCATAGGAGGAGGTGGGTCTGATACTGAGGAGCTTGGATTTGTGCATCAGGTGGATCAGCACTTGGAAAACTCTTCAATGTCAGCTGCCGGCGACATTCATAGGGAGATCATTAGTAATACGTTCTCCTCAGATTAGCTACATTGCACCACAGCCAATTCCAACTATTCCAACAAATCTGTCTTTCTGGCACGTCGCACCTACCAGAGGTCATGTGATCTTATATAATTGAGCAACATAGTTTTTATTTTGCAATAAGTATTCCAACCTACTTCCTATTGCTGTGTTTCCACTGGATGCCTGGGTGTGCATTTCTAATACATATCCTCGTGCTGCCTCTAAGTGTCACTGATTGGCCAGTGTCATGAGAAGTAGTTGGCAGCTGCTGTGGTACCAGAGGCTCTTGGAACTGAGGTAGCCATTATCTAATGACTGTTAAGTCTTGTGAGCGACCTGTTGTGGGCTATGGTGGGGGTGAGTGAGGTGGCACTCAGTGCCACTGTCCTCTCCCTCCATGTGATTTTGGTGGCCTCCTTCCCTGCGAGCCCAGCAGATGACTGCTCCTCTGGTGGATCTCATCAAGAAAGATGTGTAGATCAGCATCTGCAAAATTGTGGCCTCATTTCGTTCTGCCACCACTTATCTGAGTCCTTCCTCACAAGCTACCCGAATGTGAAGTAGAAGCCATGATAAAATGTTGAGAAGGCAAGAAGGCATAAGGATTCCTTAGCTTATAGACCACTCCCTTTGAATATTCTGACAAAAGCTGAAGGAGAACATACATACCATTTACCTGCTGTGCCTCCAGGGATTGGATGCCAGTTGTTGAAGGCTTTTACAACGTACAGCAATAGGTTTCGTCTCGCCCCTCCCCCACCGCAGTAATTTACTCCCATGTTGCACTCCTGTCCCATCAGTGAATATCAAACTCAGCTGAACCCCCCCCTTCCTCTGCCCCCCTCTCCACCAGCTTCCCAGTTCCATTAGGATCCGTAGTCAACTCACTGGTGGGTGCAAGTCCCACCTTGTTGGTTATAATGGGACTGCTACGTGGATTTTAGAGGTTGAAGTGTAACACATTTGAAAATCTATACTATATAGAGCCAATTTATGTTTCAAACAGTTTTAGCCAAAGCCATTACAAATAAAACAGAAAATTTGAGTTAGTAGCTCACAAAATACCAAGGGCTGGAAATTAGATTGAGGGTTTTTAGAGGCAGTAATGCCGTGCGGTGGATAAATTTAGCGCCGGGAAATGGTTTGCATCAGCAGCGAATAAATTCAGCAGCTGCGCCCTGACAGTGGAGCGGAGCGCGAAAGGAAGTGCTCCACACCTCTCTCAGGGCGCTAGGCCGTGTGAGCAACTGAATATCTGTTGCTAAAGAGCCGGCTTCGTAGTGTCCTAAGAGAGACATCCCTGCAAAAAAGAAATCTTAAAAAAAATCACAAAAATAATTCCCTATATTTTACGCACCCCAAATAAACTTAAATCCCCAAAAGAAAAAAGAACAATCACACTTACCTCATGCAGTCATTCCTTCTCTCACCACCACCGGGACCACGGGGCGCTGTAGGGTTTTGAGAACAGGCTGATACCAGGGGCATTGTACACCGGCGTGATGCTCCCGGGCAGTACTCCTCTGCGCCGCTGGTACCGGGACACTGAAATTACCGTGCAGCGCAAATACCTGCGTCGCAGCTCCCAACCCTTTACCGCCTCTGTTCCAAACCTCGTGAGGGCTGCTATCTCAGCGAATTACCAGTCCATGACCCCTTAATCTGCCTATTGCGATCGTTCAGTGAAGAGCTCTCCGGCTGGATTTTTGATGACTTTGCGACCGGATTTTTGTCGCGATTTGACCCTCTGCGGCAAAAACCCGGTTGGCGGGATCTTCGGGCATCTTTTTGCGGTGGCGCTTCCACGTACCGCCGGGGAGAGGTGCGCCGAAGCAAAACGACGTGCAACGTCGCGGATTGCGTTACTGTCGTACTTTCGGCAATGTGCGCCACACCCAGAATACCGACTGGGCCAAACCTGTCAGTGCAGCCCCGCCAGTAGCAGTAAGTGTGAAAACCTGAAAAAAAGGTAAGTTAATTTTTTATTTTTGAATTATTTTAAAGCGATTTAGTAGGTAAGGGTTTTGTGAATGTTTTTTATTTTCCCCCCCTCCCAAGGCCTCTCTCGCAACGCTACCAGCTCCGGACTAAAGTTGCCAAAACTCACGGTTTGTGCCACAAATCGTCACACAACGCCGGCTTTACCAATGATGTAAAGGCCGAAAGTTAGGCCTAAAAACAGTAGCGCAGCGAAAACGGTAATTTTGGTGTAAAACTACCGTTTTCACCGAAAACCAAAAATCCAGCCCTTAGTCTTGGCTTTAACTATTACTTGCTATAACGTTTTGGCTGAATTGTGCTTGTATCAGAATTGAACAAAGTCTATTAAATACATGTTGTGAGTCATTATCAAACTGTACAGATATTTTATATTGTTTCACATTCACAGATTATCAATGAAGAACAAAGCTGGACAGATTTACTAATACACGACAAAATTACTCTTTAAAATATAATTTAATAAATAGATCGATTCGTACCTCTTTTAGGGAGCATGAGAGGGTTAATGACACCTTAACTTACCTAAATCGTTGGAGTACATATCCAGTGCCGGTGAAAGTAGATAGCTTTGATATCAGGAGTCAATGAGAGCTGCACATGCTTTTCTTATTCTGCACCAAATATTGAATGTAATTCTAATTGAAAATAATTAATTTTACAGGTAGCTGTTGAGACACGAGCAATAATTTCCTGGATGGAAAAGTTTCCATTTGTGTTGGGTGGAAATGTACAAGGAGGAGAATTGGTTGTGACATATCCATTCGACATGACTCGGTTTAGCACAAAGGTCCATGAGTACAGTGCCACGCCTGATGATCATGTCTTCCGGTGGCTGGCATTCTCTTATGCTTCCACTCACCGTCTAATGACAGACGCAAATAGAAGAGTGTGCCACACAGATGATTTTGCTAAGGAAGATGGAACTATTAATGGGGCATCATGGCACACCGTAGCAGGAAGTAAGTGTGAAATGCGTGCATGAATGTAATGAGCAAAGAAATAATAATCAACAATTGACCCACTGGTACTTGCTTTTCTAATTCAGACATATCTTGCCTCTTGTGCAGCTTTTCCTCACTTTCTGGAAACATTGTTGGGTACAGATTGTGTAAAAGTATAACCCTTGCCAAATGATTCTCTCTGCTATTTTAATCAGCTTATCTTAAATGGGTTATTGTCTCCAGTAAAAAAGCAGAGAGAGGAAACTTGTCTGAGTACATTCAAAACTTGCATTGTCGACAGTAATTGCCACAGTTATATCTTCCAGAGACACAGCCAATCACAATAACATGCTGTGTGTTGGCAGCCTTACTTTTTGAACCATAATAACATGTTTTAATTTAAACTGTGTCATTGGGCCCAAGTTTCGAGCCACGCCTAGAACAGCACAGTCCCGACCTGGACGCACGTTTTTCGCGCCACAAAGTGCGCCTAAAAAAACCCTCCAGATTCTCCACCTCCCTGCAGGTCCTCTGGCCCTAGGCGCAGCGCAGCAGGAGCTGTAGGGGGCGGAGCCAGGTCCCTGCGCTGAAAACAGTGCCGGGACCTCTGCACATGTGTGCTACAGTGGCCGCGCAAGTGCAGCAGCTCCAGGCGCCCGAAACTGTGTGGGAAGGGCCCGAAGCACGCAGCCCCTAGCCCTGGCCCAATGGCCTCACTGGGGCTGTGTCAATAAGGCTGCCTCCTACGCCCAGCTCCTGCTTCCTCCCGACCCGACTCGACTCCCGCTTCCCGCCTCCGGACCGGACCCGACACCCGCTCACCCCACCCCCCCCCACCGCCCCCAGACCGGACCGACACCCCCTCCCCCCCCGCCCCCGGACCGGACCCGACAACCGCCCCCCCCCCCCCCGCCCCCGGACTGGACCCGACACCCACTCCCCACTCCCCTCCCCCCTCCCCCCTGCCCCTGGACCGGACCCGACACCCGCTTCCCCCCCCCCGTCCCCGGACCGGACCCGACACCCGACACCCGCCCCCCCCCCGCCCCTGG
This sequence comes from Pristiophorus japonicus, assembly GCF_044704955.1. NCBI lineage: Eukaryota > Metazoa > Chordata > Chondrichthyes > Pristiophoridae > Pristiophorus > Pristiophorus japonicus. Next base: position 273,007,570 of record NC_091979.1, on the reverse strand, counting down.
ACCGGACCCGACACCCGCTCCCCGCTCCCCCCCCCGCCCCCGGACCGGACCCGACACCCGCTCCCCGCTCCCCCGCCCCCCCTGCCCCCGGACCGGACCCGACATCCGCTCCCCCCACCCCCCCCGCCCCCAGACTGGATCCGACCTGACCTCCCTCCCCCCGACCTGACCTCCCTCTCCCTCCCTCCCCCCGACCCGAACCGAACCGACTTCCCTCCCACCACCCCCCCGACCCGCACTCTTCCCCCCGACCCGACCCAACGCCACCTACCTGTAAATCTGGTGCTGGGGACGGGCCCTGCCCGAAGTCTCGGGCCCAGCCCGTTCAGCGTCCCTCCCCCTTCTCCTTCTTCCCCACCCCCCACAACCTCCTTCCCCCCACCAATCTCCTTCCCCCCCCAATCTCCTCCCCCCCCAATCTCCTTCCCCCCCATTCTCCTTCCCCCCCCAATCTCCTTCCCCCCCCAATCTCCTTCCACCCCATTCTCCTTCCCCCCCAATCTCCTTCCCCCCCCAATCTCCTTCCACCCCATCTCCTTCCCCCCCCAATCTCCTTCCCCCCCCAATCTCCTTCCCCCCCAATCTCCTTCCACCCCATCTCCTTCCCCCCCCAATCTCCTTCCCCCCCAATCTCCTTCCCCCCCAATCTCCTTCCCCCCAATCTCCTTCCCCCCATCTCCTTTCTCCCCCTTCTCCTTTCTCCCCCTTCTCCCCTTTATCCCTTTCTCCCCCCCTCCCCCCTTCTCCCCCCTCCCCCTTCTCCCCCATCCCTGCCCTTCTGCCCCATCCCTCTCCCTTCTCCCCCTTCCCTCCCTCTGCTCCCCCCCTCTTTCCCTCTACCCCCCTCCTCCTCCTCCCCTCGCTGTCAGAAATACAGACACTGACAGACAGAGAATGAGAGACACACAGACAGACAGAGAGATAGAGACACTGACAGAGACACACTGAGGGGGGCATCCCAGCATGCTGTTGGAGGGCTCCCGGTGCTGCAGTCGGTAAGTAGAAAACGTTTTATTTATTGATTTAAAAAAAAAATTATTTCTTATTAATTTTTTGGATTGATTTATTGGTTGATTTATTGATGTATTTATCATTTATTATTGATGATGGCTCTTTATTTGTAAAACTGAAGTGTTTAATGTTTGTAAACTTCCCTTTAAACCCCCCCCCACCATTCCCTATGCCTGATTTGTAACCTACGCCTGATTTTCCAAAGTGTAGACAAGGTTTTTTCGAGCGTACAAAAATCTTCACTTACTCCATTCTAAGTTAGTTTGGAGTAAGTTTTCACTGCCGAAACTTTGAAAACAGGCGTAAGTGGCCGGACATGCCCCCTTTTGAAAAGAAAATTCTGTTCCAAAGTGAAACTGTTCTAACTGACTAGAACTGGAGCAAACTAAATGACGAGAATTCCGATTTCTAAGATACTCCATTCTACACCAGTTGCTCCTAAAAATCAGGAGCAAATCATGTGGAAACTTGGGGCCATTGTGTTCACGTGTTTGTAAAGAATCAAGACTAGTTAAAATGAGTGTAGGATATTTTTCATGCGATACCTTGTCATTTTGCCCCTGCCTTCTGAAATTCTGTTCCTGAACCACTTTCCTTAGCTTCCTTTCCCCTTCAAAAAGGTCATAGAAACCTACTTATTCACCCTGTCCTTCGGATCCCCTTTCTACAACTCCTTTCCTTCCTACAACTCCTTTCCTTCCTTCATCTACCTCTACCTCCTTAAAGCCCTCTGACATTTTCCTTTATATGAAGAGCATTATATAAAAGGTGTTGTTGTACACAGACAATATCCCTTTTATGAGGCCTGCATAAATGGGTGTTGAGTATTATTGTAACGGCACCACTTGAGACCAGACCTAAAATTGATTGTCCTCATATTGACCTCCTATTGACTGATCTGTTGCTATAATTAATTATCAGCTCCTGTAAAACGCCAGTACTTGGCAGAGCTGAAATAATTCATTAATCCTCCCTCACTGCTAAACAGTTTAACTGCTAACTTCGGCTGTGTAGCGCCCTTATTTTCAGTGCTACGGGTGCTGATTCTGGTGATAAATGGTGCCTGCGGCGTGCATGCACATTTCTGGTGTGAGCTGCGCCGGACGTGATTTTGGGTAGGTCATAGGCGGGGCGCTGGGCACGAGCGCTGGAAGTATGCAGAATATGTACATCGTGATGTCAATCAGCGTGCAATGCAGTTTTGACGCCAGTGTTGCCATCTTTGACCTCAACACTCCAACTAAGGCCCCCTCTTAAACACGCTCAGCTGGACATGTGTTCAGCAACAGGAAGGACCCACACCAGCACTATTTAAAGAGATCATCACCCGATTTCACATTAGTTGCTGATTGATTTCTACTGCCTCTTGGTGAGTTTGTCCAAGTGTTTGGTGGTTTGTTATCTTATTTGAAGTTGCTGAAGTGTCCAGGAAATGGTGTGGCAGGTTACTTCAAGGCTTCTGCTCAGACCAGTTGCTTCTAGACATGGTGCAGTAGTTTGTATCCACCTTGTCCTGCAAGAGCAAGGGAAGTGTGTCAGTGAGTGTTGTGCAATGTGGTTGGATGATGTACCTGTCATGGTTGAATAGCTGGCAGTGTGCAAGCTGAGATGTGGTGTGAGGCTTGCAGCAGTGCTATGTGTGTGAGGGTGAGGTGAAGCTATGAATGTGAGGTATGAGTTGTGATTGATAGAAATTGTTAGTAGGTGAGTGAAGGAGGGCATGGTTAATTGAGCAGTGCCTGAGTCTAGTGATTCAGCTGTAAGGATATGGCATTTGAAGATGAATTCACTGACCATGTCCATTCAGTGCGAGGTCATTAAACGTCTTGCGGCACTGCATCCCGATCCTCAGGGCTACACAGCTGGCATAGACCGCGACAGCTATCTGCTCCCATTGTCTTCTCAGTTTGTTTGGAGGGCCTTCTGGCCCAATGTGGATACAAGACATCTCTCCAATGTCCACCTCCTGCACCAGGGTCTCACGTGCTGCATCAGAAAATCTGGGAGCCCTCTGTCAGCAATGTTGCTGTATCTTCACTCTTCCTGTTGGTCACACACTCCTCTACAGTGACTTCTAGTACTTGAAGCACCTGTGTGTCCACACACATCTTGTGAGCTGTAATATATAGGGAAATTCTAGCAAATTAAGAAGGGCCTAAATCAAACTAAACCTGAAGGATTCAGAATTTTTAGCACTGAAGTGGAAATGTTAGCAGAATTTTATAGAAAACAAATCTTAGAACAAAATACCAATATTATTGTTCTTTTCAAATACTTCCAATTTGATGAAATGTTGTTATTAAAAATATTAAAAAGAGTTGGGATTTCCCACATCCTGTTGTTGTATTTGGATAGGCGGGGGAGGGAACCCACAGTGCTTGAATCCCACCCAATTTTGAACCTATCCCATTATTTCTGGCAGACAGTGGGAAATGCCCATTGACAATGGGCTGGTGTAGTTAAGTGAGATGAGAATGATTTTGTGATATATAACAACCCATTATCCAAAGCCATAACACCGTAAATCACTGTAAAACAATGCAGCGAGATGATAGATTTTACTTGCTGACACCCAGGCTGCTGTGTGGGTCTGGCACGGCTCCTTCCAATATCTCAAAACTACTTTGCTGTTTCAACAACAAGTTAGTACCTCGAGAGCCCGACCACGACCAGGAGAAATGTTACCCTGTTAAAGTATAGGTGGCGAAGGCATATCCCAGTCATGTTCAAGTACCTTTGGTGAGGACTTGCACACTTGGGTAGCAGTGAGTGTACCACCGACCTCAGGTACAGGCAAATTCCACCTCATCATTCCCCTGAACTCCATCTTGTCTGCCAGCTTTTTAAGGACAAGAGAAAGTTCAATAGGAATGCTCACCCTACCAATAAGGACTGTTACAAATTACAATGAAACAATATCCAAAAATGCACACATTCTAAATGTGGCCTCACCAATGCTTTACACTCAGTTAGATTTTTGGTCTTGTAATGAGATAACATTGAGATACATTCTAATACTTGATTAGGCTTGTTGATAACAACTTCACATTGAGTGGCGACCTTCAATGAGCAGACAGTAACCATACCTTTGTCCTTTCAAACAAAAGCAAAATACTTGGATGCTAGAATCTGAAATAAAAACAGAATTTCCTTGCCCTTTCATCTTTGCTAATGGAAACCCCTTTATCAGATGCACACAATTCGTGTTTGCTGTTCCAAAATGCACTACCTGATACAGGAGAAATTATAATGGGGAATAAGGAAATGGCAGAGAAATTAAACAAATACTTTGGGGCCGAAATTGCCCCCTGCCTGAAACGGAGCGCACACATCCCGTTTCTATGGTTTTTACCGCTGTGGTGGTTGGAGTGGCCTCTTGAGCGAAATTCCGCTCTTTGTTTTTTTCAGGCGGACCGGCAGTCACTCATAACGGGGGCGGAAGTTGAGGCGGTGAGTACACCAGAGGGGTGGAAGTTGAGGGGGAGGGGGGGGAGTGTAGTGACTGCCGCGATGATGTCATCATGACGCCGCATCACCACGGTTCTCCCATTCATTTAAAGGGGAGCGCCTCCGCGATGTTTTAACTTCGGTCCGCTGGGCCACCAGGGAGGGTTTCGGCTGGGCCAACAGCCAAACCCGGGGACATAATTGTCGGGCAGACATGGCAGTCGGCCGACAAAAAAAAACATGCCGGCAGCGGCAGGTGGTCCTCCCCTTTAAAGTAAGCCCCACCATCATTACAGAAGGCTTCAGCCTCAGTGCATCACTGTGAAAAAAACTTGTATTGGCACCGCCCGGAATTTCGCCATCGAGGGGGTACATCGGTGGTGCGCACTGTGATGACGTACCTAGGATGGCTCAGCAGCAGCGGAGCGGTGGGCGGGGGGGGTGGGGGGGAGTGTGGGTCATCACCGGGATACCGCAGGAGCGGAATTTTGATAACGGCGGCCATTACACGAAAAGTCGTCGGCCATTGCACTCCGCAGCATGGCCGGCGCTTTTCGTTAACAAGAGGCCTTAAGGAAAGGGACAATTTTGGCCCCTTTGTGTCTGTCTCAAAGGAAGAAGATGCAAAAAACTTCCCCGAAATAGTGGAGGATCAAGGGTCTAATGAGAATGAGGAACTGAAAGAAATTAGTTTTAGTAAAAAAATAGTACTGGAGAAATTAATGGGACTGAAAGCTGATAAATCCCCTGGACCTGATGGCCTACATCCTAGGGTTTTGAATGAGGAGTTTACAGAGATAGTGGATACTGGTTGTCAATCTTCCAAATTCCATAGATTCTAGAACGGTTCCCGCGAATTGGATGGGAGAAAATGTAACCCCGCTATTTAAGAAAGGAGAGAGAGAGAGAGAAAACGGGGAACTACAGACCAGTTAGCCTGACATCAGTAGTGGAGAAAATGCTAGAATCTATTATTAAGGACGTGGTAACTGCACACTTAGAAAATAATAATAGGATTGGGCGGAGTCAACACAGATTTACGAAAGGAAAATCATGTTTGACAAATCTGTTAGAGTTTTCTGAAGTAGAAACTAACAGAATAGATAAAGGGGAACCAGTGGATGTGGTGTATTTGGATTTTTAGCAGAAATTCTGTAAGGTGCCGCACACGAGGTTATTAAACAAAATTAGGGCTTTTTGGATTGGGTCATTTTCCGGTTGGCAGGCTGTAACTATGGGGTGCTACAAGGATCAGTGCTTCGGCTTCAGCTATTTACAATCTATATCAATGATTTGGATGAGGGGACTAAATGTAATATATCCAAGTTTGCTGATGATACAGAGCTTGGTGGGAATGTAAGCTGTGAGGAGGCTGCAAAGAGGCGTCAAGGGGATATAGACAGGCTAGGTGAGTGGACAAGAACATGGCAAATTGAATATAATGTGGAGAAATGTGAAGTTATCCACTTTGGTAGGAAAAATAGAAAATTGAATAATTTTTAAATGGTGAGAGATTGGGAAATGTTGGTGTTCACTGGGAGCTGGGTGTCCTTGTACACGAATCACTGAAAGTTAACATGCAGGTACAGCAAGCAATTAAGAAAGCCAATGGTATGTTGGTCTTTATTATAAGAGGATTTGAGTAAAGCTGTCTTACTGCAATTATAAAGGGTCCTAGTGAGACCATACCTGGGGTATTGTGTACAGTTTTGGTCTCCTTACCTAAGGTAGGATATACTTACCATAGAGGGAGTGCAACGAAGATTCACCAGACTGATTCCTGGGATTAGGGCATTGTCCTATGAAGAGAGATTGAGAGGTGATCTCATTGAAACATACAAAATTCTTACAGAGCTTGACAGGGTACATGCAGGGAGGATGTTTCCATTGGCTGGGGAGTCTAGAACCAGGGGTCACATTCTAAGAATCTGGGGTTGGCCATATGAGGAGAAATTTCTTCATTCAGAGGATGTTGAATCTTTGGAATTCTCTATCCCGGAGGGCTTTGGATGCTCAGTCGTTGAGTATATTCAAGGCAGAGATTGATAGATTATTGAATATTAAGGGAATCAATGGATATCAGGACAGTGCCGGTAAGTAGAATTGAGATACATAAGAACATAAAAACATAAAAAATAGGAGCGGGAGTAGGTCAGCTGGCCCCTCGAGCCAGCTCCACCATTTATTAAGATCATGGCTGATCTGGTCATAGACTCAGCTCCACTTCCCTGCCCACTCCAAGTAACCCTTTATTCCCTTATCGCTCAAAAATCTGTTTACCATCGCCTTAAATATATTCAATGACACAACCTCCACAGCTCTCTAAGGCAGAGAATTCCATAGATTTACAAACCTCTGAGAGACGAAGTTCCTCCTCATCTCAGTTTTAAATGGGCGGCCCCTTATTCTGGGACTATGTCCCTAATTTTAGTTTCCCCTGAGTGGAAATATCCACTCTGCATCCATCTTGTCAAGACCCCTCATTATCTTATATGTTTCAATAAGATCACCTCTCATTCTTCTGAACTCCAATGAGTATAGGCCCAACCTACTCAACCCATCTTCATAAGTCAACCCCCTCATCTCCGGAATCAACCTAGTGAACCTTCTCTGAACAGCTTCCAATGTAAGTATATCCTTTCTTAAATACAGAGACCAAAATTGCACATAGTATTTAGGTGTGGCCTTACCAACACCTTGTGCAGTTGTAGCAGGATTTCTCTGCTTTTATATGCTATCCCCCTTGCAATAAAGGCCAACATTCCATTTGCCTTCCTGATTACTTGCTATACCTGCATACTAACGTTTGTGTTTCATGCACAAGGACCCCCAAGTCCCTCTGTACTGCAGAACATTTGCGATTTTTCTGCATTTAAATTATAATTTGCTTTTCTATTATTTCTGCCAAAGTGGATAACTTCATATTTTGTCACATTATACTCCATCTACCAAATTTTTGCCCACTCACGTAGCCTGTCGATATCCCTTTGAAGATTTTTTGTGTCCTCCTCAAAATTTGCTTTCCCATCCATCTTTGTATCATCACCAAACTTGACTACATTACACTTGGTCCCTTCATCCAAGTCATTAATAAAGATTGTAAATAGTTGAGGACCCAGCACCGATCCCAACACACCCCACTAGCTACTGTTTGCCAACCGGAAAATGACCCTTTTATCCCAACTCTCTGTTTGCTGTTGGTAGAAGATTAGCCATGACCTTATTGAATGGCGGAGCAGGCTCGAGCGGCCGAATGGCCTACTCCTGCTCCTATTTCTTATGTTCTGTTGTTCTTGCCATTCCTTAACCAAGTTGTTTAATTGATTTACATATCAATTTCCCTTAAACTCATTATTTAGATACATGGGGCTGAAAATTTGGTGACTTTGCGACCTGGTTTTTGGTGCGATTTCACCTTTTTCAATGAAAACCCAATCGGCGGAAAATTTGGAGATGTTTTGCAGCAGTTTTCAAATAGCGCTGGAGAGAGGAGCGCTGCCGTGCAAGACTCGAAATACCGCTTTTGCCCAAAATTTGGCTCTATGCTCACCCGTATTTTGCGCGAAATTGACCGCCAGGGAAAAGGCTACGTTGCAGCCCTTGGAGCATCTGTATGAAGATCTGTAAAAAAGGTGAGTTAAATTTTTTACTTTTTAATTCTTTTGCAGCAATTCGCTAGATAAGTGTCTTGTAAATGTTTTGTCAATTTTTTTTTGTGTTTTCCAATTTATTTTTAGGTGTTTTTCCACCTCCCAAGGCCCAACTCGCAGCAGCATCGGCCTCGGACTAAAGTTGGCGAGGATTGCGGTTTTCGCCTCGAATCCTCATGCAACGCCGCTTTTTTCCGCTGTGCAAATTAAACATTGAATTTACGGACTCATAGCGATAGCGTTGTGATAATGGTAATTTTGGTGAAAAAATACAATTATCGCTGAGAACCGAATTTCTATCCTATAGAATTATCAGTAAATATAAGGGCCCCTATTTTCTACTTGGTGCATTTTTGGTGCCCGCTCATGTTAACAGACAATTTTTTTTGTGTACGTTCACGGCAGAAAAAAAAATCGGGACTTTTGCTAAACAAATATTTGATTTTGATGCCACGCTCTCCGAAGTTGTCTTGGGGGGTGGGGGGGGCGGAGCTTCAAGTCTGTGCTAAAAAACTGTCTGGGCATGTGCGAAAAAAGAAACTTCCTAATCTGGATCAGACTTATTGAAAGAGCCCTTTGTGATTGGATCGTTTTTCTTTTTGCGATCGGATCGTGCTGGCTGGATCTTTCTGCAATTTTGAGCATTAAAACCTGTAAAACATGGCTGAGAGGGAAGTGGAAGAGGAATTCGAAGGAGGAGAAGGAAGGGCCGTTCGATTTCTTCCACACAAAGTGGTAGATATCATTGAGAGGAAATGAGATCTGCTGGCAACTTGGGGAAAAGTGAAAAAAAATAAAACCTGCTATAATGGCTCAACTTTGGGGTGATGTTGCTGTAGAGTACAATACAGTAGCCATCACTCAGAGAATTGGTGGGCAGCTGAAAAAGAAGTGGCAGGACCTAGGACAATTAATTAAAGTAAGTATGCACTGCAATGACATTTGTAAATGTGTGTGTGTGCATGCGTGTGTGTGTGTGTGTGGCCACCACACAAAAGGATCCTCTCTTAAAAAGTTCTATTTTCATCTTTGCAGTTGAAGAATGCAAAGATCAGGAACCACAGGAATCGTACTGGTGAAGGTCCACCAAGTAAGCTGCAATTGAGTCAGCTGGAACAGAGGATCTCTGATCTGATTGAAGCTCACTAGAAAAGATCCACCATCAATGTGGATGCTGGACCAAGGTCAAAGAGACATGGTAAGCCCTGCAATTTGCACTGTGGGTTGGCTAAATATTGCGTGGGCTAGCTAGGCTTTAATGAATGTTTTTGATATGTTTTACATCAGCTGTGCGTGAGGAAGAGGCAGAAGATGATCCAGAAGGACAAGCAGAAGGACCAGCAGAAGTAGCACCCAAAGCACATACAGAAGAGAGTCCAGAATTGTTTCCTGATTTTGAGCAAGATGATCTGGATGAAGGCCAGCATGAAGATCCCCCACTGATCAGATGGTCATATTGGACCTGCAACCGGTGGAGCCCATGGATCAGGATACGGGTCCCAGTGTGGTCCAGCAACACACACCTGTGAGAGGGATGCCCAATAGGGTAGTGGAGCAAGACACAGGTGGGAGATGGCAAAGGAAGGTGGAAAGGATAGCTGAACCACAAGCGCAGGTAGACATGGTACAGCTCATTGGATGAATGGGGAGAGTATGCAGCTAACCAGGTTGCTCCTGGACACCATGGGTGAGGTGAGGGTAGAAATTGCGGGACTGTCAGGAGAAGTAACAAAACTGTCTGGAGGAATAGAACCACCACTGGTGGGGCAGATTAGGGAGGGAATGGTGGATGCACTTGATGCACTGTTGGGACAGCTGATGGGGAAATTGTCTGGCATATGTGACAGAAATTTGCAGGTAGTTGCTGCAATAAGGAAACACACCCAGGTTGTCATTCAACAACACCAATTGGCGGCATCAACTGCTGCCACTCAAATCACCCCCAGACCACCCTCGGGGACTGTGCCGCAGGGTTATCCACAGCTTGAAAACGAAGACGAAGACGAACCCGGGCCTTCCACAAAGGTGTCTATTAGGTCTGTCCCTGTCCATCCCCACCAACGGAAAACAAAGAAATATAACCTTGGGCTCACCGGGGGCTGAGGAAGTCTGCTGCGCCAACAGACAGAGCTAAGGGTAGAGGCACCAGGGCGGGCAAGAGGGGCACTACACGCTAGTGTTCATTGAATAAGGGGGAGGAGAGATAGTTGTATCTTGTTGTTACTTGTTTTGCTAATAGAAACGTTTGATACAATAAAGTTTTGTTAATTGAAAATGTTAAAGTTTGCCATAAGTTCAAAGTTTGACACATGTTAAATGGAAATCTTAAAGTTTGATAAAAATTGTTTTATTAAAGTTGAGTACAAATGTACAAATGTTTAATAAACCTATTCTTTTAATTTAACCAGAATCAGTGCATTATTTTGTGAATTTAATCAACATAAACCAACACATTATTAAAAGTGCAACCAGATGTAACCAGTTAACATGGTGCGACACTGTAATCAACCGAGCCGCCGTTTAGCCTTCAGAAAAACATTCACGGATTAGCCACTGACGCAAGTCTCTAGCAATGGCTAGAGGTCCCTTTGGTCACCCCACCCTCTTCTGCCGTTATCCTGCGGCTTGAGGTGGTTCCTCCTCCTGCTGCTGGTCCTCCTCCTCTTTCTCTTCCTCCTCTTCGTCAGCCTCCTCTGAATCATCATCTCTCCTTCTCCCGTCAGGAGGATCTTCAATGTCCTGTACCTGTCCCCTCATGATGGCCAAGTTGTGCAGCATGCAGCACACGACAGTGAACTGAGCGACATGGTGAGGGGAGTATAGCAGGCAGCCTCCAGAGTGGTCCAGGCATTGGAAAAGCTGCTTTAAAATACCAATTGTCCTCTCTATGATGTCCGTGTCGTTATGTGGGATATATTGTACTGACGCTCTGCTTCAGTATGAGGTTTGCTTAGGGAGGGGGTCATAAGCCAGGTGACGAGCCCGTAACCTTTGTCCCTGAGCAACCAGCTCTGCCCTTCTGGCAGCCCCTGAAACATCGCAGATATAATAGGATGAAAGCATCATGAATGCGACCGGGATATTTGGTATCCACTGCCTTGATCCGCTGCAGATCGTCGCACACCAGCTGCACATTTAGGGAGTGGAATTCCTGTTGCGGTAAGCTTTGGAATCTTGCAAGGGTTCTCTCAAGGCGATGTGAGTACAGTCAATGGCACCCTGTACCCTGGGGAAGTTAGCAATTCGAGAGAACGCTACAGCCCTGTCTCTCATTGCCTGTGTTTTCATAGGGAAAGTGATGAACTGGTCCCTTTTGGCATACAGTGCAGCAGTCACCTGGCGAATGCAGCAACGATGACGTGCTGCGAGATCGAGCGTATGTTCTCAGTCCTCCTTCCATTTGTTGGCAGATCTCAGCGATGACCTCCTTTCTCAATCGCAGCCTGTGAACACAGTCTGCCTCATTCAGTTGCAGGTATGAGCGCCTCTCCCTATAGACTTGCTGAGGGTAAGATTTCTTCCCCATCAACCTGTCTCCTCGATATCGGCGTTGAATTATTTGTCGCCTCTGCATGTTCATGCGATGTATGGCCAACGCCCTTATCACATCAGGCATGCTAAAAATTGCACCCATTATTATTGTTATTATGCAGATAAATATTTAAATCATTGACTCCTTTCCTCTCCATTTTGCTCCACAAGGTTGGGTGACACCCTAGATCGGACCACACCCTGATCTGCGCATGCGTTTGTTTGTTTGTACAGTGATGATTTTCTTGGGTCACCTGTGACAAATGGTGATTTCTAACTTGCTGCTGTGCCTGTGCACAAAACGTCCTGTTTCGGATGCTGACCGAGCTCGAGCACGGGTTGAAGGAGCACCGGCTGGGCAGGATCGCAAGCTCGGCCAGACACCACAAGAACTCGACACTCAGCTTCAAAAGCAGCTCGGGCTCTGATGCTTGTGTCCGGCCGAGCCCGCGACCATTCCCGGCCAGCACTCCCCCGACCCATGCCTGGAGCCTGGCCAGCAACGATTGTGTTGGGGTGGACAGCTGCGATTTGGGTGAAAAAGAACCCTAACCCTAACCCTAACCCAGCAAAGTTATTTCAGTTCCCTCCGAAAAACTTATACATTTGTTTATTAAATTGTCTCGCTCCAAAAGCTCGGAAATTACTTTCCGAGTTATTTTCAGAGTACCCTAACCAAAAAAAAACATGCATTTGCACTTTATTTTGTCTTTTTTTGCCTGGCCACAATGTCCTTTTGTGGCGCTGCACCAGTTTCCTTAAGTTCACAGAAGGCATTTTTTTCGGGGCTTTTTGTAGACGGCCAAAATCGCCTAACTGCACAAAAACGGCGCCCAAGCCCGTTTTCACTCGTGTTTGCACCAAAACTTCACCCATGGTCGGCGCCGGCGTACAAACGTTGGCGGAAATTGGCAACGAAAGATTTCACGCCAAAAAATGATTGGACGCCAAAAAACGGCACACAATGGTGGTGAAAATAGGGGCATATAATACTACAAAATACTCTCCTCCAAATCATTTATGAATTGTGTGTACAAATCCGATAGAACCCCTTTAGTTGCTGCCCTGCAGACAAAGCTTTTTTCAATTTATCATCACCTTCTGCTTCCTTCTGCTACCAAGCTGGTCTTTAATCCAACTATGACTTCTCATTAATTCCGTAAGCCTTATCCTTATTTAAATGCTTCACATTTGAAACATAATGGAATGTCTTTTAAAATTTGAAGTAAATTATGCACACTAGATAGTGCTTATCTACTAGCTTAGTTGCGCTCTTTAAACAAGCATTGATAATATCCCCTATAATGCTGTTGAGTATTTTCCGCACAATAATCATCAAGCTGAGTGGCCTATCATTTCCAGGTTGATGTTATTGTGTCTGTAAGCACTCTAGTAATGACTCCATGAGATAAGGTATTGTACTTGAACTGTTGTGACCTTAGTCCATTTATTGCAGTTCCTGAATGAGGGTACAGTAAGGTGAGCTCTCTTTTATACCTGGTTACCTGCAGTGTGCAGGTGACCCCAAGGTCTCCACCAGTTGCACCCTCTGGTGGTACAGGCATAGAGTATACAATATTCAGTGGTCTTATGTAACTGTACCTTGATTGTACAGGGTATATACATACACAACACATGTCTCTCTTCTCTTTGAGTATTTGGATTAGGTTTGCTCTTTTACGTTCTCTTATTTATGGATTTTATTGAGCCTCACCTATTTCCTTTGTAATTTCTTTGAGAACTCCATGGTGTGCTGCATCTAGCCAGGTTGTCTTATAGATATTTCATGGACTATTTTGCAGTGACTCCTCCTATTGTCTAATTGCAGTGGAATCAGACAGTGGGCCTTCTGGAAAGGGCTACCTACAGGGGTTTGTGAAAGATGGCGATGACACAGTACAAATTACAACAATACATCTGTTTGTGTTTGGAAGCTAGGAAATAATTTTCAAAACTAGCTGGTATCCAGTCTACTGGGAATTCTAATTATAAGCAAGGAACAGATATAGCAGATGCTATGAAATTTGTATTGTCGAGTCTGACATTATTGATTTAAAATCAGTTATACTAGCAATAAATCCAACCATTATGCACACTCATTGTACAGCTGAGACCTTGCAACAGTTCTTAAAAATAAACACAAATTAATCTGAGTTGCTATAGTAAGTGACATCTGGCAACTAATTCGAAATAAAAGGCTCATTTACATTCTGAACGTGACATTACAAAACATTTCCTAACATTGAGGTATCATTAAAAACATATTGAAAGATGGGGGGTGAAATTGATCTTGGGCGTGAACCCAAAATGGGCGACAGCGAATTGACAGCCCATTTTACATACTGCCCGATTTTTTTTTTTCCATTGACTTTGCTATTGCCCATTTTCCTCTATCGCCCAAGATTAATTTCACCTCCAATTTTTATTGGCATAGCATCTCCACCACTGCTAAAATTGCTTGGTTACCCCTTCCATGTCAAACGTTTCTCCCCTCATCTCTTAACTCTTCCCGAGACTTGAATATCTGGTAAAACTTTTCTAACACCTCGCCTTTATTAATAGATAGGTTACAAGAGAAAGGGTGTCATCTGATTGATGATCATTTCGCAATTTTAATCTGCATCCACTCTCCCTATTGCCACCTTTCTTGTCTCTATTTTATTAGCATTGCTGTGGTCAGTGTTCTTTGTTCTCTTGCTCCTCCTAAGCTGAAAATATGCTATATGTTGTTCCTCTTCCTTGCATCCTCACTATTGAACTACAAACACTTTAGCCAAAATTCTTGGAGGTTCACTCCATGGAAGTGTGATGGAGTGGAACCCCATCGCCCTCGCCCCATACTGGAAAGCCAAACCCAAATCCTGGGGACGGAGTTATTGGGTATGGCCAAGGTAAGCCGCCCACATCTGCATAGGTGCATCAGTGGTGTCTGCCCCATACTGCCAGTGGAATACAGGGAGTGGTGCTACGTCTCTCCAATGGCGGAGAGGAAACCAGACAAAACCCTAAAGAAATATGTCCTCTTCATTTCTTCTGCTGCTAAAGGAGCAAGTGACCCTCTGGAACTGATAACTTTTCCTAGTAAAGGTCTGGAGCCTTTTTTACAGGCCTCAATGGGACTCCCGCCACCTCTCAGTTCTTAACCCCATCCCATCTAACTCCTTACCACAGAGCTATTTAGCTTTCAATGCCCGGTACACCTTCAATGGTCCCCTTTCCAGAGGCTCTATTTGTACATACTGCAAAGTTGCCATCATTACCTTTCCTCAAAAAGTCTACTCTTGATTCCCCCCCCAATTCTCTTCACATGCCATCCGATCTCCAACCTTTTTTTCCCCTCTGGTGTCGTCATCATCATCTAGCTGCATGCCTACCTCTTCCATCACGCTCCATCTGAGTCCTTTCAGTCTGGTTTCTGCCCTATCCAGAGTGCAGAAACCTTCTTGGTCAAAGTCAGCAACATCAGTATTTATGACTGTGACCATGCCTTTAAATCTCACCTTGTCCCCCTTAACCTCTCAGTGGTTAACCCCTTCAACTCTTTCATTGCGCCCCCCTCCCCCACACCCACACCCACACCATCTGCTTCCCTTCCAAAGCACAGCACGCACTTGGTTCCACTCCAACCGATCTCAAAACACCTTGCACATGTCCTGTAATGCTAATTACTCTCATCCTTAAGGATCCATTCTTAGAATTCTCCTTTTTTTATTTGCATGCTGCCTCTTGGGAACGTCATCTATAGGCATTAGTCACATTCCATCTACGTGGTGGAGAAACTTAGATCTATCTCACCACCATAACTTTCAAAGTCACAACCTGTGCTCCACAGCTCCTATGCTATTTGACTGCTTGAACTGCATTAAGTCATGAGCAAGAGCTTTCCCTTACTTATCAATAAGACTGACGCCATCTTGTCTGGCTCCCTCCAAAATCTCTGCACTCAAGCCCCCAAATTCCTTCCTCCTGTCTAGCTACTTCCTCTGGCCACATCTGTTGATGTGCAACCTCATTGGTTTTTTTGACCCTGAGCTGGCCCTCCTATTCATCGCTGCACATTACCTGTCTCCATCTTTGCCTCCTTACTATGACAGTTGAAACCTTCATCCATACATTTGTCACCTCCAGGCTCAACGTTTGGAACACTCTAACCAAACCCCCAAGCTCCATCCTACACAAATTCCAAAACTCTGATGTCCCCATCTATTCCACTCTAAGGGCCCAAGTTTCCACATGATTCGCGCCTGATTTTTAGGAGCAACTGGTGGAGAACGGACTATTTTAGAAATCGCAATTCTCCACATTTTTTTTTCTGCAGTTCTAGTCAGGTAGAACAGTTCTAGTTTAGAACAGAATTTTTTCTTCAAAAGGGGGCGTGTCCGGCCACTGACGCCTGATTTGAAAGTTTCCACAGTGAAAATGTATTCCAAACTAAAGTAGAATGGAGCCAGTGAAGATTTTTGTAGAACTGAAAAAACCTGTTCTACACATTAAAAAATCAGGCGCAGGTTACAAATTAGGCGTCCAGAACGAGGTGGGGGGGAGGGGAGGGGGAAAGGGAGAGGGAACTCATTAAATTCTACAATAAATCCTTATTTATACTTCTACAAATATTATACAAATAAATCCAACCTGAATAAACATTTATAAGCCAAGAAAAGATTAAATAAATCATCTTCCTACCTGTGTGAAAGTGCTTCAGCCAGGAAGAATTCTGCAGCCGTTCGTGCCGCTGAACGGGAGTGGAGGGGAGAAAGCCGTTCATGTCGCTGAGCGGGAGGGGGAGAGAGAGAGAGAGAGGGAGGGAGAGAGAGCGGGGGAGAGAGGGAGAGAGAGGGGGGGAGGGAGGGAGAGAGAGAGAGGGGAGGGAGGGAGAGAGGGGGAGGGAGGGAGAGAGAGAGAGAGAGGGGGAGGGAGGGAGAGAGAGAGAGGGGGAGGGAGGGAGAGAGAGAGAGAGAGAGAGAGGGTAGGGAGAGAGAGGGGGGAGGGAGGGAGAGAGAGGGGGGAGGGAGGGGGAGAGAGAGAGAGAGAGAGAGAAGGAGGGAGGGAGAGAGAGAGAGGGAGGGAGGGAGGGAGAGGGAGGGGGGGAGGGAGGGAGAGAGAGAGAGAGAGAGGGAGAGACAGAGAGGGGGTGGGGAAGGGAGAGGTCAGGTCGGATCGGATCCAGTCCGGGAGTCGGGTCCAGTGGGGGGGGGGCGAGTCTGGTCGGGGAACAGGAGCGCGGGTCGGGTCGGGTCAGTCGGGGGGGGGGGGGGGAGCAGGTGTTGGGTCTCGGGTGGGGGGGGGGGAGCGGGTGTCTGGTCGGCGGGGGGGGGTGGGGGAGCAGGTGTCAGGTCGGGTCTGGTTGGCGGGGGGGGGGGGCGGAGAGCGGGTGTCGGGTCTTGTCGGGGGCGGGGAGCAGGAGCTGGCCGTGGGAGGAGCCTTATCCACGCATCCCCAGTGAGGCCATTCGGCCAGGGCTAGGGGCTGCGTGCTTCGGGCCCCTCCCACACAGTTCGGCGCCTGGAGCTACTGCACTTGCGTGCCCACTGTAGCGCGCATGTGCAGAGGTCCCGGCACTGTTTTCAGCGCAGGGACCTGGCTCCGCCTCCCCACAGCTTGTGCTGACTGCGCCGAGGGCCAGAGGACCTGCAAGTAGGTGGAGAATACCGAGGATTTTTTTAGGCGCCGTTTTAGGCGCGAAAAACGGGCGTCCAGCTCGGAGGAGTGCTCGTTTTTTTTCTTGTGGAAACTTGGACCCTATATTTCTACTTCTGCAGCTTGGTGTTAAATTTTTTATCTCATAATACTCCTGTGAAGCACCTTGGGACATTTCACTACGTTAAAGGCGCTATATAAATACGAGTTGTTGTTGTTGTAAATCCTGCACTCCCATAATACTGTCCTCCCAATCAACCAACACAATTAATTTGAAATCATTGTCTTCCTTTGCAAATTCCTTCATGGCATCACCTTTCCACATCTCTGAAACCTCCTCCAGCCCTACATGTTAGCATACATCTCATGTTTTTTCTGAGTCTGACATCTTTCGCATCCTCCCATCCTTCTGCTCCACCTTTGGTGAAAGAGCATTCAGCTGCTGTGGCCCCACAGTCTGAAATGTTCTCCCTGAAACCCTTCACGTTACCCCATGTCTTCCCTTTAAGACCCTCTTCAAAACCTGCCTCTTTAGCTGTGGATTCAGTCACTTCTGTACTTCTTCTATCACTGTCCACTTTTGCCTCTGTGAAGCAGCTTGACATCTTTCAGCTTGTTAAAGGCTCTATACAAGGAGTTGTCATTGTTTAAACTACACCAGGAGACATTGCTCGCACTGGAGAACTACTTACTGAAGGATTTTCACAGCAACAATGCAGCAGCAGTTGGAATCATTACACATGGCCATATAAAATCCGAAAATGCTGGAAACACTCAGCATGTCAGGCAACATCTGTGGAGAGAGCAACAGAGAAACAGAAGTAACATATCTCTTGGTCATATGTTGCATTTTACCACTGTTAGCGTTTTAAACTTTTCCCCAACATTTGATATATTTCGGAGAAATATTTTTCCTACTTTATGGAGGTGGCATTATATCAATCTAGAATTACTTTTCATTTCAATATTTATTTAAAGAGATAGTCCAAACTATAAATATTCTAAATCCACGACACATAACAGCTGGATAATCAGCACACAGACTGCCTTCAGCTGCACTGGAACCAAACCACGAGGAACCGTGCCACGAGGAAATTGCCACATACAAATCGCCACAAGCAACCACGCCATAAGGAACCGTGCCACGAGGAACTGTACTACGAGGAAACGCGCCACGAGGAAACGTGCCATGAGGAAACGTGCCACGAGGAACCGCGCCACAAGGAACTGCGCCATGAGGAACCGTGTCACAAGGAACCGTGTCACAAGGAAACGTGCGAGGCATTGTGCCACAAGGAAACGTGTCATAAGGAACTGCGCCACGAGGAACCGTGCCACAGGGAACCGTGCCACAAGGAAACGTGTCACGAGGAAACATGTCACGAGGAAACGTGTCACGAGGAAACGTGCCACGAGGAAACGTGTCACGAGGAAACACGTCACGAGGAAACGCGCCACGAGGAAACGCGCCACGAGGAAACGCATCACAAGGAAACGCGTCACGAGGAAACGTGTCACGAGGAAACGCATCACGAGGAAACGTGCCACGAGGAAACGTGTCATAAGGAACTGCGCCACGAGGAACCGTGCCACGGGGAACCGTGCCACGAGGAAACGTGTCACGAGGAAACGTGCCACGAGGAAACGCGTCACGAGGAAACGCGTCACGAGGAAACGCGCCACGAGGAAACGCGTCACGAGGAAACGCGCCACGAGGAAACGCACCACGAGGAAACGCACCATGAGGAAACGCGTCACGTTGAGGAAACGTGCCACGAGGAAACGCACCACGAGGAAACGCGTCACGAGGAAACGCGTCACGAGGAAACGCGCCATGAGGAAACGTGTCACGAGGAAACGCGTCACGAGGAAACGCGTCACGAGGAAACGCACAACGAGGAAACGTGTCACGAGGAAACGCGTCATGAGGAAACGTGCCACGAGGAAACGCACCACGAGGAAACACGTCACGTTGAGGAAACGTGCCACGAGGAAACGTGTCACGAGGAAACGCGCCACGAGGAAACGTGTCACGAGGAAACATGTCACGTTGAGGAAACGTGCCACGAGGAAACGTGTCACGAGGAAACGCGCCACGAGGAAACGTGTCACGAGGAAACATGTCACGAGGAACCGCGCCACGAGGAAACGTGTCACGAGGAAACGCGCCACGAGGAAATGCACCACGAGGAAACGCACCACGAGGAAACGCGTCACGTTGAGGAAACGTGCCACGAGGAAACGTGTCACGAGGAAACGTGTCACGAGGAACCGCGCCACGAGTAAACGCACCACGAGGAAACGCACCACGAGGAAACGCATCACGTTGAGGAAACGTGCCACGAGGAAATGTGTCACGAGGAAACGCGTCACGAGGAAACGTGCCACGAGGAAACGTGTCACGAGGAAACATGTCACGAGGAACCACGCCACGAGGAAACGCACCACGAGGAAACGCACCACGAGGAAACGCGTCACGTTGAGGAAACGTGCCACGAGGAAATGTGTCACGAGGAAACGCGCCACGAGGAAACGCGTCACGTTGAGGAAACGTGCCACGAGGAACCGCACCACGAGAAAACGCACCACGAGGAAACACGTCACGTTGAGGAAACGTGCCACGAGGAAATGTGTCACGAGGAAACGCGCCACGAGGAAACGGGCCACGAGGAAACGCGTCACGTTGAGGAAACGTGCCACGAGGAACCGCGTCACGAGGAAACGCGCCACGAGGAAACGGGCCACGAGGAAACGCGTCACGTTGAGGAAACGTGCCACGAGAAACCGCACCACGAGAAAACGCACCACGAGGAAACACGTCACGTTGAGGAAACGTGCCACGAGGAAATGTGTCACGAGGAAACGCGTCACGAGGAAACGTGCCACGAGGAAACGCGCCACGAGGAAATGGGCCACGAGGAAACGTGTCACGAGGAAACGCGCCACGAGGAAACGGGCCACGAGGAAACGCGCCACGAGGAAACGCGCCACGAGGAAACGCATCACGAGGAAACGCGCCATGAGGAAATGAGCCACGAGGAAACGTGTCACGAGGAAACGCGCCACGAGGAAACGCGTCACGAGGAAACGCGCCATGAGGAAATGAGCCACGAGGAAACGTGTCACAAGGAAACGCACCACGAGGAAACGCACCACGAGGAAACGTGTCACAAGGAAACGCACCACGAGGAAACGCATCACGAGGAAACGTGTCACAAGGAAACGCACCACGAGGAAACGCGCCATGAGGAAACGCACCACGAGGAAACGCACCACGAGGAAACGTGTCACAAGGAAACGCGCCACGAGGAAACGCGCCACGAGGAAACGTGTCACGAGGAAACGTGCAATGAGGAACCGTATCCCAAGGAAACATGTCACGAGTAAACGTGCCACGAGGAAACACGCCACGAGGAAACGTGCCATGAGGAAACGCACCACGAGGAAACGCACCACGAGGAAACGTGTCACAAGGAAACGCGCCACGAGGAAACGCGCCACGAGGAAACGTGTCACGAGGAACCGTGCAATGAGGAACCGTATCCCAAGGAAACACGCCACGAGGAAACGTGTCACGAGGAAACGTGCAATGAGGAACCGTATCCCAAGGAAACATGTCACGAGTAAACGTGCCACGAGGAAACACGCCACGAGGAAACGTGCCATGAGGAAATGTGCAGCAAACAACTGTGCCAAAAGCAATTGCATCACAAGGAAGCATGCCACAGAGAAATGCACCATGAGGAAGCGTGCCAAGAGCCACGCCATGCGGGTCCATGCCAGAAGAAACCGCACAACGAGAAGTGCGCCGAGGCTATGTCACAAGGGACCATGTGCATCATTAAATATATCTGTATTTAACCTCTTTACAGGATCACCTTTTTCTCATTCTTTATAATCTTTTAACATATGTTATAAACGGAATAGATTATGAAAACCTATGGGATATGATTTATATCCCAATGGTGCCACTGAATGTAAATCAGTTGTGACTTCATTGCTCATGATTTATCAGGCTAGTCCACATGTGGATAATAAATGTCTCATGGATTTTCCTAATGTATCCTCTACATCCTTAACATCTGTTGTTTAAATCACTTTTCTTATAAAGAGTAGAGGATATGTAGTGGAAATAGGGGACACCTGGTTTATTCCAGGAGGGGCACTGTGTGTCTGATGGATAATAACAAAGCAATAAGTTATAGAGATATACCTTCATCATCATCATCATCATCATCATCATAGGCAGTCCCTCGAAATCGAGGAAGATTTGCTTCCACTCTAAAAGTGAGCTCTCAGGTGACTGTACAATCCAATACAGAAATTACAGTCTCTGCCACAGGTGAGACAGACAGTGGTTGAAAGAAAGGGTGGGTGGGACTGGTTTGCCGCTTGTTCCTTCCGCTGCCTGCGTTTGCTTTCTGCATGCTCTCGGCGACGAGACTCAAGGTGCTCAGCGCCCTCCCGGATGCTCCTCCTCCACTTAGGGCCAGGGTTAGGGTTGGGCCAGGGATTCCCAGGTGTCGGTGGGGATTTTCGTCCTCAAGATGTCCCAAAATACTTTTACCTCCAGTGGATTACCTTTCCTGAAGCGTTGATATGAATTCCAGCTTCCCCATAGCTCAGTGATCAAATGCACCATATAGTGTCACACTGAGCAATACACACCAGCAAGCTCCTAAATGTGGTCCTTGGTCTGTGCTCAGTTAGGTGATCTCAGCCAAGATAGCAGTTCTGGAACTAAAATGGCTTGGCACCCTTATCTGGCAAAGTAGGAAATCTATCAGTGTTTCTGCTTCCGATAACTATGCAGTGACCACTGCTGGTAAGCACTTCTGTGTGGCCATCAGCGGAGGATCCTGTTATCCACAGTTGAATAACTTGCCAGCAATCACTGCATAAACTCACACATGAATAATAACCACTTGGGCAATGTCCCAGATGGTTGCTATTACCCGTGGTACTATATGCCAGCACAAGTCACAGGGGAGAAAAAGGGAAATATTTGGAGGGAGAAATTGACATTTTATTGTTCCGTATGGTATCTTCAGAAATGGATAATAATTTCACTGTTCAGTGCAATAATAATTCATAGCAATAAAAAAAAAGACAATGAATAGACATTGATTTACAGGAATATAACTGGTCCCAAATTGGTTATGGGTCAGGTCACAAGTTCAAATACAAACCAAAAATAATGAACATTCCCATTTCTGTAATTTATACCATCACCCAGTCATTTTGCATTATTTGCAGAAAATATTTTTGCATCACATGGTTTGTGAGAAATAGCATAAATTAACTGCGCAGGAATGGAGGCTTCTGTGGTTTGTGTTATGCCAGAGATGCGATACATTGGAAGACTGATATTGGCAATGCCACATCTTTCTGAAGGCCCAGATGAAGAGGAGGAAGACCAGGACTCTATTCTACTGTCCTCGTGAACCCAAGCCTCTTCGACTTAACACCGATGTTATTTGACTGACCTGTTCCAGGCACCAGTTCAGAGATTGGCACAGGGGGAGCTTTTTTAAAAATTCGTTCCTGGGATGTGGGCATCGCTGGCAAGAACAGCATTTATTGCCCTTGAGAAGATGGATATGAGCCACCGCCTTGAACCGCTGCAGTCTATGTGGTGAAGGTACTCCCACAGTGCTGTTAGGGAGGACGTTCCAGGATTTTGACCGAGTGACAATGAAGGAACGGCAATATACTTCCAAGTCAGGATTATGTGTGACTTGGAGGAGAACGTGGAGGTGGTGGTGTTCCTATGCACCTGCCCTTGTTCTTCTAGGTGGTAAAGGTCGTGGGTTTGGGAGGTGCTGCCAAAGAAGCCTTGACGAGTTGCTGCAGTGCATCTTGTAGATGGTACACACTGCAGCTCGGTACACTGGTGTTAGAGGGAGTGAACGTTTAAGGTGGTGGATAGGGTGCCAATCAAGCGAGCTGCTTTGTCCTGGATAGTGTCGAACTTCTTGAGTATTGTTGGAGCTGCACTCATCCAGGCAAGTGAAGAATATTTCATCACACTCCTGACTTGTGCCATGTAGATGGTGGAAAGGCTTTGGGCAATCAGGATGTGTGTCACTGGCTGCAGAACACCCAGCCTCTGACCTGCTCTTGTTGCCACAGTATTTATGTGGCTGGTCCAGTTAAGTTTCTGGTCAATGGTGATCCCCAAGATGTTGATGGTGCGGGATTCGTTGATGACAATACTGTCGAATGTCAGGGCGTGGTGGTAGGTCTCTCGCTTGTTGGAGATGGTCATTGCCTAGTTAAACAAAGTCAGGAAAGCTCACTGGGTGAGACACAAAGCATGTGGGACCCATAAGAGTGGCAAATAGGGAAGGTTGTGGCCAATTCACCACAGAGTCTGAGTGGAAGACCGCCAAGGACTTTAGAGTTCTTGGACCCAAACCTCAAGGGTTCTTGCTTCAAAAGACCAGCAACATGAGAGGCACATGGAGTGCTCTGAGGACGATGTCCCCTGATTTGTGGCATCCCATAAAAAGTGGCTACAGGGTCTACAGCTCTGATTTGTGGCAAGATCATGGAGATGTTGTTTTATCTGCAGGAACCGATACAGCAAAAGGCAGCTGGATTCATGCCTGCAGTAGATCCCCAGGTAAGAGGCAGCCAGGGACCATTCTTGTCAGCATGACTGAAGCTGTGCTGGCATTAGGGGATATATTGGAGGGCACCTTTGATCATGTCTTCCATTCCTTGGCAATTTCAGTGAGTCTGGGCTTACAGGATTTGGTGGCGACCATTACTCTAGACATCCAGCAGATAACTGGGGGTCGGAGATGCAAGGCCAAATGGAAGGGGTGCCGCTTGTAGCCCAAGTGCCGGATGATACTGTCACTCAGCAGAACACGTCAGGACTCTGCCCTTCTCCCTAGGAGCACCATACCAATGGAATCTAGCAGGCAAGAGCATGCTATCCAGGAGCTCCCTCCAGAGACATAGCCAACAGTGGTTCCATGAAAGGAGCCAGATGGCATTAGGCAAGGGTTACCTCAGGCCCATGGAAGCCCACCACTTCCTGGCCCTTAGGCCACTGTTAGATACAGCACTAGAATAGGTGACAAAAAGGTACGCCTAGGCACCAGGAGGAAACAGTAGAGTGAGCTATTTATGAAGGCTGCTTTGTACATTGCTTTCCATAGGGACTGCACCTTGGTATATCCAGAAGGCTTGTGTGCTCTTACGACCCTGAGAGCTCTGCTTGTGGGAGTATAACTTCTGATAGGACCACCCAAGTCAGACATTAAAAGATGGTAGTCCAGGAAGCATTGTGAGCCACTTTAAGGACCTGTCCACATAAAAATGCCTTTTACAGGTCTCACTGAGAAAAAGTCTAAATAATCGCAAGGAAACTCACAAAAAAGCTGCAGAAATCCAAGAAAAGGGTTTGGGGAGCCCTGTGCTACATGGAAATCAGATGATGAAGGCACTGCATTGGTGACATGAAAGCAAGATACGACAGAGCTATAGAAATGAGCAGTACACAATTTCATCGGGCAGATGGTGGAAGCGGTCAAAAAGACCGAGTCAGCTTGCGTGCAGAAATCTTTCAGCCCAAAAAGTGGCAGAAATCACTTCGCTGAAGTTTCCTCTCTAAAAGTTACCATGTTTGTACCACATTTTTATGGCGCAAAATACGAGTAAATTCCAGGCCAATATCTTACACATGTCAGTGACTTCAAGACATGCTTCTTAAAGCTGCCACTTTTAAGTCAGTGTCACTGATATCTCTGATCAAATGTTCATATGGGCTTTTAATAGAAACTTGATGCAATTGTATAATTAAAATTCTTGCATCTGGTATGTGAAAATGTGCAGCACAGAACATATTAGCTCAAATGTCTTTGAAACTAACAGCCTAACTAATCAAAAGCCACTATCTAACAACATTTCACTATTTTCACCCTTTTGAAAAATGTTACCATCTATAGTATATTAAAAGTCTTGTGCCTGCATGCACTTCCTGTCTACAAAACCTCACTTCCTGCTGACATATTTTTGTCACACTTTTATATCAACTTTTACCATTATAAATTACTATGCTGGTTAAAAACATAACACTCAATTCTGCGTAGCTAGTGATTGCAAAAATGCTGATACATTCAAATACTAGAGTGCTTAATTAACATGTTCAAATTTATATAAACAGCAAAAAAATTCAATATACCTCATGCTAGTGGTGCCATTATTTCACTTCAGCTTTACATCTCCCAACTCCAGTCTGTACGGCAGAGAAACCTTTGTGTTGCAACCAGCTCTACTTCTCTGTTTCCTACATTGCTTGTCAATTTTGCTACTTAACTCTCATAATGATACAAAGTCATAATAATTAAAATATGGATGGAATGTTGCTTTGGAGATGGACTTATATCTGCATGCAGTGGTCCAATTATCCCTTTACCCTCTTAGCAATACTTGGCCTTAGCTCCCCATGTACAACACCAGGGGAGATCAACTAGCATATATGAAAGGTCTTCGGGTCGAATTTCCATTGTTTCCGCTAGTCAATCCAGTGGGAATCGGCCGAACCAATGCAAAAGATTGGGGAACTTTAAACGTGAGTTACGCCCCAAACCACTTATGCTCGTTTTTTTCATCGATCTTTTAGACTGGTTCAAGATTCAATTCACCCGAATCTGGTCCCGCCCACAAAAGTGGCCACACTCCCCCAGGTTGAACTTGCAAGAATCCTCCAATTGTGCTGGTTCAGAGAGGCACTTCAAATTGCATTCATTTTCTTTGGCGCACATTTAAAAAGATTTTTTCATGTCAAAAAACGTTTAATTTACTAAGAAACTGACTATTAAATAATTCAGTATAGTTTTTTAAGTCATTTTCAGTGCTTTATAATCAGGTTACTCACAGGTGAGTAAAAAATGCCTATTTTTTCCTGATAAACCCATTTTCAGCTGTATTAATAAAACTGCACCAGGTTAAACCTCTCAAATACATCAGGGAATACTTATTAATGGAAAGGGAAAAAAAGGAAACAATTCTGTTCTATTACGCTGCCTGATTGCGCTGGTTCATGGAAGATTTACCTTCGCGATTATGGAAATGAATTTTAGCGGAAACTTGAAGTGTAACCTAACCAGCCCAATTTCAAGCGCATTTTGGCTGCCATTTCCCGATCATGCCCACAGCGGAAGCTGTGCCTCTTAAGTTTGTGTGCACTTCCTATAACATCACAGTTTTGCCATCGCACCTTGTTGACTGGCTCTAAGCAAAATAGCAACAGAACTGAAGAGGTAGTAAGCATATGAATCAAAAGTTAGGAAACTGATTAAAAATCTACCAATGAAAAATTAATAAGGACTTACGAAAATAGCCATTCCTGAATGGCCAGTCAGAAGATCATACCAATAAAAGCAGGGAGAAGGTGTATCAATCAAATCACTCAAAACACTTTTTGGAAAAAAAAGGGCCTCATTTTTCTTCTTATTAACTGAAATTTCTAAAGCCAAATTAAGGTTTATAATTACATTTTTACAGAGGTCAAGGTCCCTTCTTCCAGCCACAGCTACCATTCTCTGACCCCTCCAAAAATACCAGCACCAGACCCTTTCTCCATTGAGTCTTCCCAAACCCCAGTTTCCCCAAACTGTTTTCTGATCTTCCACACCCCAGTCGCCTAAGTGATTCTGGGCCCACCTCAGAATTATCTTGGATTGCTCAACTGGGCCCATTGTTTTTCAGTGCTCCACATATCTGCAATCTCAGTCCTCGACTGAATTTCAGAAATATGTGCTGTCATTCTCTGCTTCAAGGTGTCTTCACGGATAGCCATTGGCAATTTATATTTTATAGCTTGATCCAGATTTGGTATATAAGATTAATATGGGCATACAATAAGAAGTAAAAGGAAATGGTGTATTGGAAATGTTATATAATAGTATTAATGGGAAGTGGTTTGTCATAATTGGAATTCTATACAGTAGGGGCAACTTGGAAGAAGTGTGATATCTTAGCATGCTAAGCTTTGTTCAGAATTATGCTTAGACCAGATGAGGAATTATATGTAGTCAGTTTTACATGGAACTTAAATGCGTGATCATGAAACTGCCCTGTATTCTATGAATTTGGGTAAAACCCAACAATAGCTGTGCTATGCATTCTGATACTGACAAAATGTAAAGATGGTTAAAAAGAAAGAAAGACTTGCACTTAAATAGCGCCTTTCATAACCACCGAACGTCTCAGAGTGCTTAACAGCCAATGAAGTACTTTTTGAAGTGTAGTCACTGTTATATTTGAGAATTTAAAAAACACTAATTATTTACACAAACTTAAAAAATTGTTTATGGGTTGTGAGTGACACTGGCAAGGCCACATTTATTGCCCATCCCTAATTGCTCTGAGAAAATAGTGCTGAATCTTCTTGAGTAGTGATTGTATAACTGAACCATTGGATAGGCCACTTTAAAGGGTACAAGAACCAACCACACAGTGTGAACGAGAATCACATGTAAGCCAGGCCAGGTAGAAGTGGCACATTCCCTGAAGATGAGCAAACTAGCTGGGTTTCTACACCAATCCAGCAACATTTATAATCATTTTTCTGATGCAAATTACCAGATTTATTGAATTCAAATTCATAACTAGCCATGGTAAGATTTGACCTTCTCACTTCCAGACTTACTAGTATTGTACCAAAGCCATGACTCAGCTCATCAGCTGCTGAAACCCTCGCCCATGCTTTTGTTAGCTCCACACTCAACTATTCCAATACTCTGGCCTTCCATCTTCTGTCCTCTATAAAGTTGAGATCATCCAAAATTCTGCTGCCCGAGTCCTAACTTGCACCAAGTCCCATTCACCCATCAGTCCTGTGCTTGCTGACCTACATTGGCTCCCAGTCCACAAAATACCTCAATTTTAAAATTTGCATCCTCATGTTCAAATGCCTCACTTTCCCTACCTGTCTAACATCCTCCAGCCCTACAACACTCCAAGTACTCTGTGTTCTTCCAACTTGTGCATCCTCCACTTCTTTCGCCCCACCATTGGTAGCTGAGCCTAGAGCCGCCTGGGCTCTGGATTTCACTCCTCAAACCTCTTTGCCTATTGTCCTCGCTCTCCTCCTTGAAGATGCTACTTCAAATCTACTTCTTTGAGCAAGCATTTGGTCACCTGTCCCAATGTCTTCTTTGGCTCGGTGTCAGCTTTTGTCTCATTAAACTCCTGTGAATCGCCTTGGGTTGTTTTACTGCATTAAAGGCGCTATATAATGCAAGTTGTTGTTGACTGTACAATACCTCTTAATGTATCATCTGCTAGATCTTTAAGTTTGATTACTAAAATTAATTCTACATTTAATCATCAAGAAATAACCAAAAGTTTCTAACTAACCCATGGGAAAAATTACGCTCATGACCCTGAGTTGTGAAAGCACAAACATTTTCTTTTTGAATGTACTCACAATGCGATGACAATCAGTGATCACATCAGTTCTTTTTCCCCAATGTATTTTGAATAATGTTTGTAACCATTCTATTATCTATAACACTGTGTAAATGTTAGTATCCTATAACTGTGAGATGATAGTAAAATATATTTAAATAAGTTAGAAGTTGAAGTAAATGATGAAGAATAAATGTTCGAAGAAAATGGAACTTTAATTTGATTTCAATTAAACATTGTTATAATAGTTAGCCAGATAGTTATTAGACAACCGTGTTTTAAAATAAAATTTGTGTTTTTTTTAAAGGTATGAACGACTTCAGTTACCTGCACACAAACTGCTTTGAAATATCTATGTATGTGGGCTGTGACAAATTCCCTCATGAAAGTGAACTACCAGAGCAGTGGGAAAACAACCGAGAATCCCTTCTTGTTTTCATGGAACAGGTACATTATAGAATAAGATTCATTCTCTATACTATCCTCCTCTTAACACCTGTAAGGGACTGGCTATTTCTGGATAGAAGATATATGGGGGTGCAAGACAAACTAGCCCACAGTGTGGGTGGTAGTAGTGGGTGTAATATAGTTCCACCTAGTGGACTACTGCTCCATCCTGTGGGCTACTGTGGTAATGCAGCCATTGCTGTTTTCACAATAAAGCATCAGGTGACAGGTCACCTGATAAGTTCCTGTGTTGAAACCATCTGGTGAAGTCTGAGTGTGTTGTGATGTCGTAAAGAATATATCACAGTGGGCAAAAAAAAAGTGAGGTTGATTATCACTTGAGGAGCGACCAACCGACAGCGAAGAGGTATGGTGATTTTGAGGCCCTGGTCTCATTTACATCGAGATGCGAGGTGCCAAACTACCCTATTGATGTAGCTCGTGGGATTAAGTCTGGCCAATATTGGACTGCTATGTCTGGGAGCAAGGTAAATGTGGGAGAAGAGTCACAATCACAGAGTGGGATGGGGTGGAGGTCCCAAGGTGGCAGGAGCCTACTCCTGCTCCTCCGGGTCCCACAGATATCATTTTAAATTTACCCTTGGTGGGCCCATTCAGCTTGAGTGCCTGTGCAACAGATCAGAAATGCATGGCACGTGCTCCAACCAAATGTCAATCGAGATCACAATTTACATCTGAAAAGGGACCAACAGGCATTAGCTTTGGACACCCAGTGGTAGGCCCCTTTCAAAATGGCAGCAGCTGCATTGTAGGGGTTAATGGGGCAGTAAGGCTAACAACCCTATTTTGAGACCGTTACCACCCCATTAATGCCGGGCGTGAAAAATTAAAAGCACCCACTGTCACTTTGAATTCATAAAAGTTTTGCAGACTTGGATGCCTCGGCAAAATATTTATATAAATAAAAGATGAACAGGGTAAGGCAACAAGTGAAATATTTCAAAATTAGGTTTCTCTGAAATTTGATGCCAAGTTTTCATTTATTTTAGTCATGTGTCAGGTATGTTATACCTGCTCCTGTTAGGGACAGAACAAGCACACAGACAGAAATGTGGTCTGCAGTTGTAAGCCATTTCAGGTCTCATTATAGCAAATAATAGCTGCTGCTTACGGATGTGATGGTTATAATTGTATTCCCTGGATGGAAGAAGACTATTGCTCACAATGACTGTCAGTCTGTCGGCAATATACTAATGTTAGTGCTATTACTGCTTCATTCTCTGCGGTGAGTCACCACCGTCATTTGCTGCATTTGACATACCCTCTGACACTTCTCCCA
This sequence comes from Pristiophorus japonicus, assembly GCF_044704955.1. NCBI lineage: Eukaryota > Metazoa > Chordata > Chondrichthyes > Pristiophoridae > Pristiophorus > Pristiophorus japonicus. The sequence goes on along the minus strand of NC_091979.1, from coordinate 272,977,120 downwards.
TCTATGGTAAGTCTAGTGACCTCTGGTGAACAATTAACTTTCTCCTCATTCTTCTGTTCTGTGCTCTGTTGCATCAAAAGATGATGCAAGGAGCCAAAATGCAAGCTACAATGGGTTCTTCTGTTTGATTGTCAATTTAAGTCAGAGCTGGTAGTTGTTCTTTGGTATGCCGGAATGATGTTGATAATAAGCTAAACAGAAAGTGGTTCAATACTCAGAGGACGTATTGTTGAAGCAGCAAGGTGAGTTGAATTGGCCTGTCCAGGTTAATTGTCAAAAAGCTGACTTTTACCTGATTTATGTTATTTTTAGGCCCAGGTTCTCATTTCCTTTTAAAAATGACAGAACGCTTCTTCCTGTACAGCACCAAAAGGTCAGAGTATAGAATCTGTGAGCGTTACTTCACGAGTGAAGCATTCTGAGAGCAAAATGTAAAAGAAAAGTCTGCTGCTCTTCATAACAGGCACTCTGAGCCATCACCTCTTACAGCCTACCCGTACAGAACCCACAGACCCTATTCCAAACTCACCACTCTGCTGCCAATAATGCCGCAGATCAGGACTTAAATGCGTCAATAGCGATGGATGCAGACTGCAGCACCACCTCCCCCCCCCCCACCCCCACATTGGTAAACCCATGACATTTTAAATGGTGGGTCAGGTAGCCCACTTTGATGCACCGGTAGAAGATGGAACAGAGCACACCCAGGTTTCTCCACAAATTCCAGTTTCAACCGGGCAATTTTTCCATTCTCCTCCCTGAGGGGAAAAAGATCTCCCTCCACCTGTCCACTGCCTCCACCAGCTCTTCCAAAGCAGCATCTGAGAAGCAAGGGGAAATATCTTTGGGCCTAGCAGTTAATATCTCTGTTCAGAAGTGTCTCTTTCCTTCTACAGCCAGAGTGCACCTCCCCTTTAAGGCCAATTCAGCTCCCCTGGCTGCCGTTAAATGGCATCAGGGACGACTGATTTCCGGCTTCCCCAAACAGGCGTACAACCAATGAACAGCGTGGGTGGCACTGGCACTCATTCTAGTGAGGTCCCAGCGCACATGTAACTTGCAGAGTGTGACCATGGCAACAGCCGCGTGCAATGCACGCCCCGACATCTGAGCGCCGATTTTATGGCACGATTCAATTCCTAGGCCACTGAAATCATTGTTTTGAACTTGCTCCACACTTAAACATTAAAAGAAAGGAAGTTTTTAGAGATAAGAGCCTAGAAATTCATCTCCAGCGGTGGTGCGAAAGGGGCAGTATTGAATCGGCTGCCCATTATACGCAGCACCTGATATTGAGTTCCATCGACCGATATATTAAAAATTTATGAATAAAATATGTTTCACTGTCATTGATTCTGACACCCGATTTTGACACCTGAATCTGTTTAACTATTTAGGTAATGAAAATTCCTTTCAAAATACACAGAATTTCAATGACTTAACATTAAAAATTGCAAATTTCTAATGCTTTAAAGTAGAGAAATGTATCTGTGACAAAGCATTTCTCCATTTTTAGTATTCTCATGAATAAATGGGAAAATGTAAAGCTTCTTGTATTGTTCATGTTGCTGTGGTACAAAACAAACCAATAGCAATTCTCAAAGGAAGGTGGATTTGTGATAATGGCATAAGCAAAGGAAATGACCATAAAATAACATGACTTTTCCCCCATTTATGCAGACAAGATGCCTGCACTGTTCAAGGAAGCAAGATTACAATGATGAGTAATCCCTTGCAATACCTTAAGGACATTTTTTCATCATGGTAAAATTATAGCTGTTACTTTATCTTCCGTACTCCTGTCCTGGATATAAATTAATGCGTTTACATGCACAGGAGGTGCTGACCTATTTCTCATAACATTAAAATACTGCGGTAAAACCTTACGTAGACGCTGGTGTTGACTTTTTCCTCTAAGATTTTTTTGTGTCTCAAAGAGCGTTAATGTTCGTGTGTAAACACTTCGCTTTGCTGAATTGGGATGAGCAACTTTTATTTTGGAGGCTTGAACTTTGGACATCTAACCTAAGCTCAGTCCCACAGAAATTATTTTATTTGCTGTCAAGGTCCTACCTACAGCACCACCTCCACTTCAGTAGCCATCGAACAGGAGGCTGCATGTCAGCTGCTCTGTCATTTGCTGGACAATTGGTTTCCTTTCAATTCATTTTTGCCTGTCACTTCTTAGCCCTCTGCCCCCATCAGTCTTGGAAAAAGCTGGCAATAAGTGGAAGTACTTTTTTTTAACCTTTCCTAAGTCTGCAAAGACTCTTGTCCCTTTAGTCTGATGCATCCCTGCAATTGTCTGCATCCCCTTAAATTTCACTACCGTACAATTTTCTGCTTCCACAATCAGTGTGCTCTCCACCCATGTCCAAATCTGTCCATCAATCTATGCCAATGAGCAGACACTGGAAGACTGTGTTGCAAACAGCACACTTTACTTCATATGGGCTTAACTCCATTTCTAACCATTTGATAGTAAACTGCATCTGCATTGGACAATCCACCCTCATAACTTTTCATGTACATATGCACCATTTGACTGTGTTGCGGCTGGCTTCACAGCAACTTGATCCAAGTGCAGTTAACTGTGTGTTAAGATATATTGGTCCCCATCACGAAGTGCTCAACATTCTGCCACAACACAAAAGATGTTTGAGGAATTCTGGGAGATCTGTTACAGAGTGAATCAACGATTTGGCACTTAGTAATTATAATATCCGTAAGATTTGCAAATACAGAAGACATACGTTTTTATATTTGTGTATTTCAGTCTCAGTTTTATTTCTCCAATCAGGTCCATAGGGGTATCAAAGGTATTGTGCAAGATAAACAAGGAAGAGGAATTCCAAATGCTGTTATATCTGTTGAAGGCATAAATCATGATGTTACAACAGGTAAGAAAAGATAATTTTTCCCTCAACAACATTAGACTGAAATGTACAAATTCTGGTGTCATCATCATCATAGGCAGTCCCTCGAAACGAGGATGACTTGCTTCCACGCCAAAAAAGGATGAGTTCACAGGTGTTTCAATGAAGGACCCGAACTACATCCTCAAGGGTGGAAGATGCCTCTGCGTGGATTTTTGTAATGTGTGGTGGTTGTTGCACACCAGCCATCACATGGGCTTGATAGAGCTAGGTCTTGGTCCAGTGGCAAGGATTAACCAAGACAACTGGAAACCTGCTCTGCTGCACGGACCTAGTGCGCACACATATCGCAGTGTGGGCTGGCCCGTGCTGCCCTATGCCCCTGAACTCATGCCTCTCCTGGGTCTCGATCATGTCCCTCTACAGTCTCTTGCCATTCCTTCGCCCCTCTAGCCACTCCTGCTATATCTGCCCATGCTCCAATCACCGACCAGGACCTTGATGACGTCACTCTTCGCTGCTGTCGCCCTCCTGCAGCAGCTCGCGCTGCTCTCTGAAGGGGCCAACATGCCGCTCCTTTTATGGCCCCGACCTGCCTCTGGTGTTCTCACACAGGTCGGGGCCTCCACGCTGCTCCAGGGGCCGCTCACCGCTCCTTTTATGGCTCCGACCTGCTGCCGGTGTTCAGGAAATATAAATTGTAGTGTAGTCGGATACTAAATTCCATACAACAAGCAAGGAATATTGGGCTGGATTCTCCTCTTTATGGTGAGGTAGCGGCAGATACATCGGTATCACAAAGGAAACTTACTTATGGGATATGACTATTAGTTGTCATTAAAGACTTTCGACTCAATCATTCTAATCTTTTTCCATGGTGTCATTCACCTGGACAGAAACATCTCAGAAACTATAATTGCTTGATTTCGATTAATTTTACAAATAAGAGATTTTCCATTAGATAGTCCTCTCCTTTTTTGGATAGCTACATTTAAAGTATGAGAAAGGAGATACATTTCCTGATAATAGAGCTCTCCAGCAGCTAATTAGGTCATCTGCTCAAGAGCTTGTTAAGCAGTCTGTTGGTCGACTTCTTTGTCAGGTTGACTTTATGGTTGGTATTAGAGTTTGAATTAGAAACACCTACTGCATCTACTATACCAAAAATATGAATCATTTTGTCTGTGCTCTGAATTTCCCAGAAAGCTGGCAAAGTATCTAGGCTGACTAGATTTTCTACATAATTGTACTTTATCATTTTAACAAATTTAAATTGTGTTTTGCAAACCCAGTGTATCAGAATCGGGTGAGAAAGATCATTTCACAATCCTACACTCCCACTGGGGATCTTCCCTCACAGGGAGTGCATGTCAGAGAATCAAGGCTAAAATGGCCCGTATTTTCCTTTCAGTGGTAAAGGAACGGCTTTTGCCGTTCACTTTGTGTACAGTTACCCAGAGAGTTTTTGCAGGCTTGTCGGCAGAGATTTCTACAAATCCCATGTCTGATCCATTACAGCATCCTCTACAGGGGATCAGTAGTGCCTGTGAGCAGAGATGTAGCAGGAGGCTCTTCAACCAATCAGATTGAAGAATCCTCAATGAGGCACTCAGAATGCAAACCAGGAAGTTAAAAAGCAGGAAATATAAATTACATTTAAATCTTTGTACAGGAAACTAAATAAAGATTGGGACATACAGATGAGATTAAGGCGGAGACATCACCCTAAGGAAAAGAGGGGATGTAATCCAGAGCAATAGAGATAGGAAGACCTCATGCTTACCCTTTTTGTCTACATCAGGTCACTGAAGTGCTTCTGGCACTAAACCCACATGTAGCACTGAGCCTATCTGCCAGTGTGTACTGAGCGTACTTGCCAGTGTGCCCTCACCAGCTGCACTGCCACCACCACCGTTGCATCAGAGAAGCGAGGTGCTGTTGCCTGAGACATGTCATTGCACAGAATTCTCCAAGTGGCAGCACTGAATTAAACTGAGTTGAATGACACCTCGCTTTAAAAAATGCATTTTCTCTTTAAATGGGCTGAGGGTGTCATGAGGTGTTTGTATCTGAGCTGGTGCTTGGTGCAGATCTGGGACAAAAAAGATTGCACTAAAAAAGTCTCCTGGGAAATTAAAACGAGGCACAGAACCAATCAAGGGAGTGATTCTAAAAACAAATCTTGTCAAGAAGAAATGAAGAATCGAAGACAATCATTCAATCAAATACATAAACTTAGGGGGAGAAATTGTTTGGGGCGCTAACTTTTAAAAGTTTGAAAAATTGGCACCAGGCATTAATGATTTCAAACTTAAAAAAAATTGCACTCTAAGAAGGAAGTGGAGTGCTAAATCTTCCTTCCTGGAGCTTCCTTCTTGGAGTGCAGTCGGCAGCAGGCGGGACGGTGAGTGGAGCTTTTCCACGACAGCAGCCGCGATCCTGTCCAATCAGACCAACACTCAAGCAGAGTGCCGAGCTGATTGATTGTGGGCAGAAATCTGTGAAAAAACCTGCAAGAAAGAATGTAAGTTTTTTCTTACTTTCCTCGGCCATCTCGCTTTTAAGCATCGCCCCTGATGCTGGCCGGCAGCCCGATGCTCGCCTCCTGCAGATGTCGGTGTTTTCTGCCCGACAATGCTGCAGGGGGCGGAATGCAATTTTGGATCTGGGGCGCTACTGGGGCGATGCACACTGCGATGACGTCACGATCTCCGGGCGAAGGAGATCGGGACGCAACTCCATATCGTTGCCGCAAAGCTCCCGCCGAATTTAGCAGCGGTCGCTGATCTCGCCGCACTTGGTTGCAAACACATTTGTGCCCCCGTTGGCGGCCCCGGAGGCGCTAATGGGAGGCGCAAAGGAGCCCAATTTCGCCCCTTTAATTTCCTTTGCTGAAGCAGGGGCTGAAGGAGTTATCTTTGTGATGAATTTAGATGAAGGACACACAAAGCCACGAACTGAGACATTTAGGGAAAGCTAAAGCAAGGTTGTTAAAGTTAATCCCGAGCAAGTTTCAGGCAGATGGCGGTGGAGCAAGTGTGAAACACACTCACTGACCAAAATTACAGGCCTGGAATATTTTAACTCCCAGGCCTCATGGCCTCATTTAAATGCCGCTGATCCAGTTCACACCTAGAACAGTTGATATAAGCATGCAGAGCATCTGCTGGAAGATGAAGACCAAGTGACCCGTGGCCACCCCCCCCAACCCCCCAGCATGCAGGTATATGGTGCGGAGGGGGTGGGGGGGAATCCAGGGAATGGGAGGCCATGACTTTCCTTGTGCATCATGGAGCAGCACTTCTGCTCCTCCTGGCCTCACAAAATATTGTTTCTCTTACCGGAAGGGCCTTTTCACCCTTCCTACCAGTTGCTGACCTGCTTCAGCCTGGCGAGGAAGCCACAGCGGCCTTGCCGTCCAAGCTCCAGTTAAAACACCATTGGGGACCTATTGATGTCATAGAACCCGACTTGCATTTGTGCGTGAGGTTCCTACTTGAGTCCGGCTGGTGCCCCGTCCACCGGCAGCAGTGTTAAAATCGGGAATCGCCGGGAATGGAGCAGGAAAAGGAGCCGTTGCATCTTAACTGTTTGCCCACTCTGTTCCCTCCCCCTAACCCCGCCGAGAAGGGGGAGAATTAAAATTCCTCCCAAGTCTTTTTCAATGGCCTTGACCTTCTTGAGGAATAAACTGACTGACTTGGAAATTGAAGGAAACTGAAATGATTTCAGGAAATAAAAGCATCCTGAGAAGTTAAATAAATCACAAGATGTCCAGGGAAATGAAGGCAAATGTGAATCCATTCCTTATTCACAGATTGGAAATGTAAGGAATATCAGAAAAAATGAACACTGAAATCTCCCAAGATGATAATGGCGATCTAACTTAAATTATCTATATATATTTGAAATCTAGTTAAATAACATGCATGATATATTTTATCTATTGAAGAATGTATAGAAAATTGAATGTATAAAAAATATGCATTAGTGACTATAAATTGAAGAAAAAGTGGTCTATAAATGGTGGATTGACAAAGGGGGAATTCTTCTTATAAAAGATGAAGCAGAATAAAGCCAATTCTTGTCACTAATAAATCATAATAGTTTCAGCAAGAAAGATGACTTAGCTGGCAGTGACCAATATAAGAGTAACAGACTGGTTCAACTGGAAAAAGAAACAAGCCTGGACTTGACTTTTGGCATCCATCCATCCATTTACTGCCCATTTACCACCCATATTACTGACGAGAAGCTCTTTACCGCCCATATGTGTGTTTAAATGGAAACTACCGCCCGTTTACCGGCCATTTATCGCCAGCAGTAAAGTCGGCATTCAATTACCGCCGGCGATGAGCGAAACCGCCCGCCCATTTTGTTTTCTCAAATCTGATGTCATCACTCGTGTACCGCCCAGAAGATTGTTTAGAATGGAAACTACCATCCTAATACCGCCCAAATTATCGCCGAGCGCTACTTTCGGCAATTCATCCATATACTGCCCAAATTACCGCCCGACCAAAAAAAATCTCAGAAAAAGTTGCACTCACCTGACCTTGATGCGGCAGTATGGATGCCATGTTGTAAATCAGATGAAGTTGAAGAAAAGGCCGCTTAAAGTTGATGGGAGCATTGAAGTAATTCGGGAGTGATTTTAAGGGTGTTTTAAAATCTTGAAAATTATCTGAGCACATTGTTGTCAATTTTGAGTAAATTTGTGATTAAGGACAATTCAAGAATTTTGAAGACAGATTAGGGCATTTATAGTAATGGGGCCTGTAATTTCTCAGCCAGTGTTGCTGACTACTCACATGCTGCAGAATAGAGCTGGAAGAAGGTTTATTGAGGAGAATTATGTGCCCAATCAAAGAGGTAGCAGACTCCTGAGGAGGAGGAGACCTTACCCCCAATGCATTTACAGAGAGCAGCGTTCATACCTGCACCTGTCCGATACAATGTGCATTAGAAGGCTGCGCTTCCAAAAAGAGGTCATCAGTGAGATATGCCAGCTCATTATGCCAGCCTACCAGCACCATCAGGACTGCACTGCCTGTTGAGGTTAAGGTTACTGCGGCACTTTCCTTCTATGCATCGGGCTCCTTTCAGGCCTCAGCTGCCGACATTTGCGACATTTCTCAGCACGCCACACATTGCTGCATTTGCTAGGTGACTGAAGCCCTTTAAGTTTTGCTAAGTTAAGGAGTCATTTGGCCATAGTGGACTGGAAACAGCTACTTGTGAGTAAATCAGTGTCAGAACAGTGGAGGCATTTAAGGAGGAGATCCAGAAGGCTCAGGCCAAACATTTGCCCTTAAAGAAAAAGGCTGGGAAAAATAATTCTATAGCCCCCTGGATGTCCAGGGACTTACAGGGGAGGATGAAGAAAAAAAGGGACGCTTATGTCATATACCAACGGCTAAATACTATAGAATCTTTAGAGGAATATAAAAGTTAAGAGGCAAAATTAAAAAGAATATTAGGAACGTTTAGAGAGAGCACGAGAAATTCTTGGCCAGTAAAATTAAGGAAAACCCTACGATGTTCTATAAATATATTAAGAGTAAGAGGGTAACTAAAAAAAGGTAGGGCCTATTAGAGATCATGAGGGTAATCTTTGTGTGGAGGCGGAAGATGTTGGTAAGATTTTTAACGAATATTTTGCATCTGTTTTCACAAAGGAAAGGGGCAATGCAGATACTGCTATCGAGGAGGAGTGTGATATTCTGGATGAAATAAATATAATGAGAGAGGAATTATTAAGGGGTTTAGCAGCTTTGAAAGAGGATAGGTCCTCAGGCCTGGATGAAATGCATCCCAGGCTGTTGAGCAAAGTAAAAGAGGAAATAGCAGAGGCCTCGACCATCATTTTCCAGTCCTCCTTGGATCTGGGCATGGTGCCGGAGGATTGGAAGATTGCTAATGTAGAACCCTTGTTTAAGAAGGGAGATAGGGATAGCCCGAGTAATTACAGGCCTGTCAGCCTAACCTCAGTGGTCGGAAAATTATTGGAAAAAATCTGGAAAGACAGGATAAATCTACATTTGGAAAGGCAAGGATTAATTAGCACAGTCAGCACAGATTTGTTAGAGGAAGATCGTATTTGACGAACCTGATTGAATTTTTTGAGGAGGTAATTAAGAGGGTCGACGAGGGTAGTGCGTACGATGTAGTATATATAGACTTTAGCAAGGCTTTTGATAAGGTCCCACATGGTAGACTGGTCATGAAGGTTAAAGCCCATGGGATCCAGGGCACAGTGGCAAGTTGGATCCAAAATTAGCTTGGATGTTTTAGTGAATAGAAGGATGTTTGCAGTGAGGCGCCGCAGGGCTCAGTACTGGATCCCTTGCTTTTTGTGGTATATATCAACGATTTAGATTTGAATATCGGGAGTATGATTAAGTAGTTTGCAGACAACACTAAAATTGGCTGTGTGGTTGATAATGAAGAGGAAAGTCATGGGCTGCAGGAGGATATCAATCTACTGGTCAGGTGGGCAAAGCAGTGACAAATGGAATTTAATTCAGAGGTGATGCACTTTGGAAGGGCAAAGTGTCAAGTTGGATCCAAAATTGGCTTGGAGGGAGGAAGCAAAGGGTAATGATTGATGGATGTTTTTGTGACTGGAAGAATGTTTCCAGTGGGGTTCTGCAGAGCTCAGTACTGGGAACCTTGCTTTTTGTGGAATATATCAACGATTTGGATTTGAATATATGAAGTATGATTAAGTAGTTTGCAGACGACACTAAAATTGGCTGTGTGGAATGTCATGGGCTACAGGAGGATATCAATCTACTGGTCAGGTGGGCAGAGCAGTGGCAAATGGAATTTAATTCAGAGAAGTGTGAGGTGCTCTTTGCCTTTCCGTCATTGTTCATAGGTTTATATATAACCTTTAGGGCTGCTGACCAAGGGCCGTGCGGCTCTTTCTTGGCCAGCGTGGACATGATGGGCCGAAATGGCCTCCTTCTTCACTGTAGATTTCTGTGTTTCTATGTTTACGCATGCAGAATGGACTTTATAAACTTCCCTATGACCAGAGAGGCACAGAGTGAGAGGGCTTTGGGGTTCTCAAGAATAGCAAACTTCCCCAAGGTCCATGGCGCAATAGAATGTACGCACATTGCCATGCAAGCACCTTTAGTCAGATGTTTACCGTAACTGAAAGGGATTCCACTCCCTGAACGTGCAGCTCGTTGTTGACCACAAGCAAATAATCATGGCAGTAAATGCCAATTTTCCAGGGAACATTCATGATGCATACATCTTGTGTGAGAGCACTGTCTCCGATATTTTTAAGAGTCAGCTGGATGCTAGGTGACAAAGGATACGGCCTCGCTACCTGGCTCTTGACCCCCCTGCCCTCCATAAGCCCCAGACAGATGCTGAGCATCACTATAATCAGAGTCATACACAATATCGTCGAAAAGACAATTGGAGTGCTGAAGCAGCGCTTCAGATGCCTGGATTGGAGGTAGCCTACAATACCACCCTGAGCAGGTCACTGAGTTCATTGTGGTGTGCTGTATGTTGCATAACTTAGCTATCAGGAGGGGACAGGAATTGTTGGAGAGGGGAGGTGGAAGAGGAGGAGGAGGAGGAAGAGAAGGACGAGGACCTCGGGGAGGACAATCAGCCTAGCGATGAACCCATGCCACCACTCTTCCACCCCCAGGATAAGCCCCGTGGTAGTTATGCAACTGCAAGACTTTTGTGTTAGCAGCTCATAAATGAACGCTTTGCTTGAAGTTACATTGGTGACAGTTACATTACGTTATGTTTCATCCTTGCCTGGCCATTGTTTGCAACCCTTGTATTGATGGTTAATCTTCTGTTTGTAAAAGGCACTGCACAAGAATTGTAAGTGTAATAAAAATCTTTTATAACTTGAAACAATTGAAAAAACCTTTTTTAGAAATTTCTACTTACGTATCATTTTTAAACGGAAAAAAACAATTAACAGATACAAACATTGAAAATATTTAAACAAAATAGAAACACCCAGAAACACCCATAGCACCGCGTGCCATCCCCCCCCCCCCCCCCCGGCCCCCGCCAACAGTCAACGATTTTTTAATAGCTGTTGAAATAACGATTACACCACCCACCCGCCCGCCCCCACCCCCCCGCCCCCAACCAATCAGGCAAAATTTCTACCTGCGCCCACCATTTCCTCTGCCTCTACCCCCCTGACCCTAACACACCCTTTCCCCCGAATGTTGCCCCTGCCCCTGGTCCTACCCGCATTTACTCCAAGCCGTCTTGCAGCAGGGCACCGCGAGTGCTGCTGCTGTGGTGGGGTGACAGTGGCAGAGTCACTTCTTGGGATCCCGGAGAAGAATCAGTATCCGAAAACCCGGCTCCAGAGTCAGAACCAACAGCTTCCCCCTGACTCTCAGCTGCCGGCATAGGTGGTAAGGCACCTTGGGGTACAGTGCCATACACTGATTCCATCATCTGCCGCATGGAATCGCCGGAATCTGCGGTACGCCATATCATCGCAATCAGCTACGCCATATCCTCCGAATGATGTGCTGATTGCATGGCGATGATGCCAGTTAACCCACCTATTGCCTGGAGGAACTCTCGACCAATATTGACGCTCACCCTAGACAGTGATACCATGTCCAGGTTGACATCTGTCTGTCCCTTAGCATGCCTACCTCGCTGAACCAACCTCCGCGGATTCGGTGTAGGTGCTGGAACACTTGGTATGCCCTGCTGTAAGTCGCTTGGTTCCACTCCTTCCTCGGTTGAGGAAGAGGTGGCCACAGGTAGATTAGACCATTGAGTCCCCGTGTCCCCCTCCTCCACATGTTGGGTTGAGTAGCTGGGCCACTTTACAGCAAAATTCGAAAGGGTCAAAATGTGTTAAAAAGACAAGCCTGAAGGCTCTGTGCCTCAATGCGAGGAGTATTCGGAATAAGGTGGACGAATTAACTGCTCAGATAACAGTTAACGGATACGATGTGATTGGCATCACGGAGACATGGCTCCAGGCTGACCAAGGCTGGGAACTCAACATCCAAGGGTATTCAGCATTTAGGAAAGATAGACAGAAAGGAAAAGGAGGCGGGGTGGCGTTGCTGGTTAAAGAGGAAATTAATGCAATTGTAAGGAAGGACATTATAGCTTGGATGATGTGGAATCGGTATGGGTGGAGCTACGGAATACCAAAGGGCAGAAAACGCGAGTGGGAGTTGTGTACAGGCCACCAAATAGTAGTAGTAAGGTTGGGGACAGCATCAAACAAGAAATAAGGGATGTGTGCAATAAAGGTACAGCAGTGATCATGGGTGACTTTAAACTACATATTGATTGGGCTAACCTAACTGGTAGCAATGCGGTGGAGGAGGATTTCCTGGAGTGTATTAGGGATGGTTTTCTAGACCAATATGTTGAGGAACCAACTAGAGGGCTGGCCATCCTGCACTGGGTGATGTGTAATGAGAAGGGACTAATTAGCAATCTTATTGTGCGAGGCCCCTTGGGGAAAAGTGACCATAATATGATAGAATTCTTTATTAAGATGGAGAGTGACAAAGTTAATTCAGAAACTAGGGTCCTGAACTTAAGGAAAGGTAACTTTGACGGTATGAGGCGTGAATTGGCTAGATTAGACTGGCAAATGATACTTAAAGGGTTGACGGTGGATAGGCAATGGCAAACCTTTAAAGATCATATGGACGAACTTCAACAATTGTACATCCCTGTCTGGAGTAAAAATAAAACTGGGAAGGTGGCTCAACGGTGGCTAACAAGGAAAATTAAGGATAGTGTTAAATCCAAGGAAGAGGCATATAAATTAGCCAGAAAAAGCAGCAAACCTGAGGACTGGGAGAAATTTAGAATTCAGCAGAGGAGGACAGAGGGTTTAATTAAGAAGGGGAAAATAGAGTACGAGAGGAAGCTTGCCGGAAACATAAAAATTGACTGCAAAAGCTTCTATAGATATGTGAAGAGAAAAAGATTAGTGAAGACAAACGTAGGTCCCTTGCAGTCGGATTCGGGTGAATTTATAATGGGGAACAAAGAAATGGCAGACCAATTGAACAAGTACTTTGGTTATGTCTTCACAAAGGAAGACACAAATACCCTTCCAGATGTACTAGGGGACCGAGGGTCTAGTGAGAAGGAGGAACTGAAGGATATACTTATTAGGCGTGAAATTGTGTTCGGGAAATTGACAGGATTGAAGGCCGATAAATCCCCAGTGCCTGATAGTCTACATCCCAGAGTACTTAAGGAAGTGGCCCTAGAAATAGTGGATGCATTGGTGATCATTTTCCAACAGTCTATCGACTCTGGATCAGTTCCAATGGACTGGAGGGTTGCTAATGTAACACAATTTTTAAAAAAAGGAGGGAGAGAGAAAACAGGTAATTATAGACCGGTTAGCCTGAGATCAGTCGTGGGGAAAGTGTTGGAATCAATCATTAAGGATGAAATAGCAGCGCATTTGGAAAGCAGTGATAGGATTGGTCCAAGTCAGCATGGATTTATGAAAGGGAAATCATGCTTGACAAATCTTCTGGAATTTTTTGAGGATGTAACTATAGAGTGGACAAGGGAGAATCAGTGGATGTGGTGTATTTGGACTTTCAAAAGGCTTTAGACAAGGTCCCACACAAGAGATTGGTGTGCAAAATCAAAGCACATGGTATTGGGGGTAATGTACTGACGTGGATAGAGAACTGGTTGGCAGACAGGAAGCAGAGAGTCGGGATAAACGGGTCCTTTTCAGAATGGCAGGCAGTGACTAGTGGAGTGCCGCAGGGCTCAGTGCTGGGACCCCAGCACTTTACAATATATATTAATGATTTAGATGATGGAATTGAGTGTAATATCTCCAAGTTTGCAGATGACACTAAACTGGGTGGCAGTGTGAGCTGTGAGAAGGACGCTAAGAGACTGCAGGGTGACTTGGACAGGTTAGGTGAGTGGGCAAATACATGGCAGATGCAGTATAATGTGGATAAATGTGAGGTTATCCACTTTGGGAACAAAAACATGAAGGCAGAATATTATCTGAATAGTGGCAGATTAGGAAAAGGGGAGGTGCAACGAGACCTGGGTGTCATGGTTCATCAGTCATTGAAAGTTGGCATGCAGGTACAGCAGGCGGTGAAGAAGGCAAATGGTATGTTGGCCTTCATAGCAAGGGGATTTGAGTATAGGAGCAGGGAAGTCTTCCTGCAGTTGTACAGGGCCTTGGTGAGGCCCCACCTGGAATATTGTGTTCAGTTTTGGTCTCCTAATCTGAGGAAGGACGTTCTTGCTATTGAGGGAGTGCAGCGAAGGTTCACCAGACTGATTCCAGGGATGGCTGGACTGACATATGAGGAGAGACTGGACCAACTGGGCCTTTATACACTGGAGTTTAGAAGGATGAGAGGGGATCTCATAGAAACATATAAAATTCTGACGGGACTGGACAGGTTAGATGCGGGATGAATGTTCCCGATGTTGGGGAAGTCCAGAATGAGGGGACACAGTCTTAGGATAAGGGGCAGACCATTTAGGACTGAGATGACGAGAAACTTCTTCACTCAGAGAGTTGTTAACCTGTAGAATACCCTGCCGCAGAGAGTTGTTGATGCCTGTTCATTGGATATATTCAAGAGGGAGTTAGATATGGCCCTTACGGCTAAAGGAATCAAGGGGTATGGAGAGAAAGCAGGAAAGGGGTACTGAAGGAATGATCAGCCATGATCTTATTGAATGGTGGTGCAGGCTCGAAGGGCCGAATGACCTACTCCTGCTCCTATGTTTCTATGTTTCTATGTGAGTTGAGGCTCATCCATACGATCCTCCTCCTCTGTGGTGCCGTCTCCGGTGGTGAGCACCACTTGAAGTAGAAGGGGCAGCGCTCCAGGGGCCTCCAAATATCTCCGATGCTCTTGGGCAACTAGAAAGCCACCTCACCCAGGTCACTCATAACTACTTCTTCTATGTCCATATTTTTATTTCATATGTGTTATAAATTTTTTCTAACTTTTAAATCCTCGAATATCTGATGCTTCTCTCTCCCCTTGCTCTGCTCTCTGCCTGTGTGTCTCGCTCTCTCTCCCCCTCCCTTCCTCTTCTGCGCATGCGCAAGTGACCCCTGACCTCCCATATCACGGGAAAAGTGAAGTGTCCAAAAAAAATCGCGTTTGCGCAGAACAGCCGTTGCTAGGGACGCCGGCCTTGCATGACGGAATAGACCGCTACTGCCCACTTGCTATTGCTACCGCTATCGCCCCCCCCCCCCCAAAAAGGCGAAACTAGCGGTTTTAAAAATGGCCGATATTCCAGCGGTTCTTAAAGATGGGACAACCACTACCGCCGGAAATATCGCCCATATATGGGCAGTAGCGATCTATGCCGAAAGTTTAGCCTGAGCTGTTTGCTGCTAGCCACTTCAATCATTAAACAAAATATATATTATAAAAAGAAATTAAACTTTCAGTGCTGTAACAGATTTTGGAGAGCAATCAAAAAAAAAATTGCTGGATTGTCAATCAAGTGGCAGTTGTCTTCCAGTTGAAGTCTAATCATAAAATGGAGAGCAGTGTGACAGTTAAAGCTGCTGGTGTACCAAATGAGCTCTGCCTTTTAATCCTGTGGGTGCATCTTCTGTTGCAGCGATTGATGGAGACTACTGGCGTCTCTTGAATCCGGGCGAATATAAAGTCACAGCCAAGGCTGAAGGTTACTCGAGTGCAACCCGAAACTGTGAAGTGGGATACGACATGGGAGCAACACACTGTCATTTTATTTTGGCCAGAACGAATCTGGCAAGAATTAAAGAGATAATGGAGAAGTTTGGGAAGCAGCCGATCAATCTGCCGCTCAAACGGTTCAGGCGGGTTCGACACAGACGTCGCCAGTTGTAGGGATTCCTTGTAGAGAAAATTACCCCAAAAAAGACCTTTCTAAATGATCACATTTCACGATATTTTATATAAGATAACAACAAATTTTCCCAATTCATTTAAAGTAACAAGATGCAATCTGTGTTTATATTATTTGTGGGCACATCATTCTGTTCATTATTTTAATATATAACATCTGCGACTTTTTGCAATATTCAGCACTTTTCTGCATGATGTAGTTAGAACACTTGCCACACTGCTGCATATATACAAAAATAAGATTTTAATAGTACTATTTTTGGAAACACTGGCCACTACTAGCAGATGCTACATTGATATTAATCAGATATCTCAAAAGATTGTACCTTCAAATGTTCTCTAACTATTGGGAGTGTTTAGTTTACTGTAGTGTTAGTTGTACTGTAATAAATGGAATACGAACATACAAAATTGATAGGCAGGAAAGGACCAGCTGGTCCATCAAGCCTGCCCCACACCATGATGGCTGGACCATCATGGCTAAACACTTCTTCCCTCCCAAAACCTCCCCCACCCCCTTCCCCCCACACCTCACATCTCCCCCGCAGCCAGGTCATCTCTTGGCAGAGGCAAAGCAACCTGAAAAATCCAGGGCCAATAAGAGAAAAAAATGCTTTGTCAAATTCCTCTCTAACCAATTCAGGCATTCAAAACTAGGCTCAGTGATCACATGGACCAAGTGTTAGCTATAAAGACACTTACCTTTTATATGATGCAATCTTACCTTCTATATGATGCAATCTCTGCTCCAGTTCACTCTTGAAGGCACACAGAGAGTCAGCATTCACCACACCAGCTGGTAATGTATTCCAGAGGCTCACAATTGTCTGGGAATAGAAGAACTGCCTAATATGCAGTCTATTCTTATTGTACTTGGTTTAAACTCATGTCCCCTATTCCTCCCCACAGTGTTAAACTGGAATAATCTATCAATAAGGACACTATGCAGCTCTTTCATTATGTTATGGATGTGACTGCTGACAACGAACTGTATGTGCAGTACCAGTGTTTTTTTTAAAGATGATGAAGTTGAGCATGCACCCTGCTTAGATAACAGGAAAGATCTTGAAAGAGAAATGGAGAAACATATAAAACTTGAGATAAAGTTGAGCTTGTATTGCTAACGGGAAAATGATGCGCGTTTTTAATTTTATTTGCATTTTTTTATAATAAAATTATTTCCAACAAGGGAAAAAAATGCTATAAGACAGCTTTAAATAACGAGGATGTTTATTGAAACGGGAAGGTTTTAATAATTCGCTTCTCTATTTCTTGCCTGTGTTCTCAAATCACAGTCTCCACAGAACTACAAATCTTAACTGTAAAGATGGAAAATATTACAAATAATAAATGGATTATGGCCATCAAACGCAAATAACAGTTGGCATTTACGCAGACCTTAATCTGTTGTGAATGTTATTTTTTTAATTTGGGACCTTCCGGTTCATTGGCAGGAGACACTCCATTATTTTATAGACACCTACCTCTCAGGTCACCTCTAAGTCTACACTGCTCTAAAGCTCTAGATAGGCCAAGGTCCTTGAGCCTATCTGAGTAGCTGAGCTTCTTAAAGTTAGAGATCATTCTTGTAGTTGTCCTCTGGATCTTTTCCAAGGCCATTATATCACCCACCATGTGGGGGGAACAAAAAATTAGATGGGGTCTGGACCAGCGACCTGTACAGTATCAAACTGGTGTCCTTTGCTTTATACTGACTGGCTCTATTAATACAACCCAATATTTTGTTAGCTTACAGTTTCTCTACATTGGTCATGAACTTCCAGTGATCTGTGCACAATAACATCACGATCTTTTTGTCTCTCGATCTTTCAATATTATTCTCTGTAAATTATATGTTTTTTCTGTGTTGGCCTGACCAACATGCATGAGACTATATTTATCTAAAGTAAATTTATTTTACCAATGTGTAGCCCATTCCCCTAGCATGTTTAAATCTTTTTGGATTTGATTGCACTCTTCCACCGTCTTAACCCTTGCACAGATTTTGGTGTCACCTGCAAACTTACCTCCTCCGAACACCACCGTTCAGGACATTGATAAAGACCAGCGTAGCAGGCCTAGGACTGATCCCTGGGGGACACCACTCGTAACACATCTCCAAACTGAACCACATCTGTTAACTACAACATTTTGGCTATGGGATTGGAGCTAGTTCCTTATCCAGCATTTCAAATTTCTATTGAACTAACCTAGAATGAGCTACCTTATCAAAGTCCAAGTAGACAATGCATTTCCCTCATCCACCACCCTAGTGACTTCCTCAAAAAACTCTTATCAAATGAATCTGTTGTGTTCTTAAATCTATTTGGGGCTAGTATAGCACCTCCCTTTTAATTTACAGGTGGTGGGTTCAAGTTAAGTCCTACAACGTTACTAAATAATCGTAAGTTGCATAGGAGGACAGTCTGAGAAATGCTTTCTTCCCCATTTGCACAAGGATGGTTAGGGAGAATCGACAAGAAAATGTTGCACCAGTAAAATGCAGCCTGTATCTACCAAGTGCCATGTTAGACAGCAGTTTACTTGTTCATAGTGACTCAAGGGTGCATAGCAGCACAGTACCCCACGGGCAAATGACCACTGTGGTGCTGATTCTGATTTGATGATAAGTGATTGTTGGCATTAGGGTTCCATTAAAATAGACTCAGACACACAATATTCCCAACAGTACTATATTCAGAGGTGCTTCTCTTACAGTTTCTGCCTTTCTTTCTGGCCTGTATGTTCTCCCAGTAACCGGTCTGCACTGGTTCACTGTTTATACATTCTTACTTACTTGGCCTTTTCCTACATTCCATATGACATAGTCTTATATCATAAGTAAATAACTCTCCAGCAATGTGCTGAGATAGGAACCTACCCTACGTTACCTGAGGCACTAACTTACGGTGCATTCTCACTGTAACTGTTTTCCTGAGACCAGTAGCTGCAGTACATGCCCTAGACAAGCAGAACTATTTTTACATTGTCTAACTCCTGCCAGTCTCATCCAAAAGACAGTTCTGTGAAGGCCTGGATACAGTGTGGGCAAAGCTCTCTTCAACAGTTAAAAATGTAAACATTTAAGTAGGGAGCAGAAAACTTTAAACAATTAAATTGAGATTAGGTGTGTTTACAAAGTACGTGGGAGGGTCCAACAGATGTACACTCCATGCAGCGTGAGACTTCTTCACAACTTCAAGAAGTTTCATACTGGAGCCAGATTGGGGCCTGACTCTGAACTTAGACTGCCCATTTAGCGCCAGTGCAAAGCTGAAATCATGTTGCACCCTTAATGAGCTGAAACTTAAGAAGGGTATTGTATGGGAGTTACTATTCGCCATGGGGCATCTAGATGAATATTTTGGTAATAATATTGAAATAACCATGCTTCTGTTAAACATAAAGTGAAAAAGTGAGATAGCCTTAGCTTTTGGCTCAGAATTGCTTTGATTCTGGAGCTGCTGCACTGTCGTAAGTTCACCGGTTGTGCAGCAGAAAGCCTGCTTACTGAGGTAATTCCTGGCCTTTGTTACACATTCTTCACTATTGCTGTCACATTACCAGCAAGGAAATCAGAAATCTGTTTTCAACCCTCAGTCTCATGCTACATCTCTAAAGAGATCTCTAAAGAAGAAGGCCAAATGTCTAACTTGGAAAAAAATAAAGGAAGCATCAGTTTTTATTTAAAATGAAACTTCAACACCTTATTGACCTATTTGAACAGCTAAGGTAGCACCGTTCCAAATTGTTACTCATGAATTTCAGTTCAAACGTTATTTCAGTCATTCTGATACAAAATTGATTTGAACTGTGGTAAAAAGTAAAGAGCCGACAAGGGAAAGTTCTAAACAATTTGCGGTTTGCTGAAAATGAAGAATGCAAATTACATGGACTCACAATGTTCTTTTTGTGGTTCTGGACATATGCTAAGTCATTTTAATCTGTTAAACAATTGTTGCTTGCAGTGCTTCTGCCCAGATACCAAATTCCATATTTTAATTAGATTCAATCAAAACAGATGTGAACTTTTGATTTCAAAGATGGGACTGTCGCCAATAAATAAGTCAATGCTGCAATAAATTTGATAAATTTGAAACAATCAAAAGATAACATGAATTGGTCACAGAAAGTAGGGGTGCAACGGAAAACTGCCAGTTACACACCTGCCGATGCCTAAAGTGAAAATGACCCCCATTGAATATTGTTTGCCGCACATTTATTTTGTTATTCAGTTCAATCAAAAGGATTTTGATCTTAAGCACATTTCTATGGATTGGAGTCCCTTTTCAATTCACCAAAATACAGATGCCTGGCACCTCGGCTAACCTATTAACACTAAGACTCACCTGATACAATTTTCAGATCAGGGTGTAAATGGACAAGCAGCGTGCCCGCTTCTTGCGGCGGGTGGCTACTTAAGTTTGTAAAATAGGGTCGTACATCATTGCAGGACTCCAATTGCAATTTGGAAGTATAAAATGGACTCCACCTTTTTGTACATAGGCACTGAGTAGCCTAACCAGCGGTCCTTAAAAAGATCACTGGAGGCCGCACAAAGACGACCAAATAAATTTTTAATTTGAAGTTTTGTGCAGCCCAAAGGGAGCAGGAAGTGTTCCTCCTGAGAATACACAGCCTGATGCCGGTCTGCGCAAGTCCTCTCCCTTTTTCCAGGTCCAACCAGTGTGGGAGCCAGCTAATTTCTTGCCCACTCACAACCAGCAGGTTGCAGCAGGATGTTCTGCGTACTCTCGGGATGTGGGCAATGTTGGCGATGCTGCGTTAATTGCCCATCCTTAGTTGCCCTGATCGCACGAAGAGTCAACCATGACAGGAGTCACATATAGGCCAAGAAAGACTGGGTAGGGCTGGCAGTTCCCTTCCCTGAAGGACATTAGTGAACCAGTTGGGTTTTTATGACAATCCAGCAGCTCCAAACTGCAAATGATTTTGGCTCCGGTGCTGGGTTTAGACAGGCAGTGCAGTCACTATACCATTCTTGTGCCCATTTCGGGCAGAAGTTGAAGATCGCCCCCTACCTGTCAAATGAAACATTAAGAACATTTTATATGTTGGTGGATCTTTTATGGTTTTGCTCATGGTGTGATAGAGGATTGGCTGATAAAAATGTGGGCCTACTAAATTCTGACAGCAATAACACCCCCCCACTTTCAGTAGGAGCATAGATGCTCCCATAACTGCGATTCTTTCCCTCTCTTCTCCCATCAGGGTCTTCATCCCTCCCCCATCCCTTCAACTTGGTATTCCTTCTTCAACAAGTTATCTCTCTACATGATACTACATAATCTCTCCCTCACTTTTATAGGCTTGCACTCAACAATGCCACTACCCCAAAATAGTATCTCTCTCTTTATCTCTCGATCATTGCCTTCCACTACCAGTTACAAAGAGGGTCTCCCTCGTTCCCGTTTCTATAGCAACATCTGTCACCCTGTTCTCTCCCCACCAGCGTCTGTCTCTCTTTCTTTCTGTCTATTATCTTCCTACTCCCTGTGCCATTGCATACTAAAATGCATAAATAAAGCCAGGACTCCTGTAGATGTATATAATTGGTTTTATGAAGAAAGAGGAACTTTTCTTTGTGTACAAGTTGGAATATAGCCTTGCATTTTTTGTAGTGGAATATGAGGAACTGCAATGGTAACAGCATTTGCAAGAACTTTCTTTGGTGGAATATGATAGGATAGAATTGATTTTGGTCGAATATGCTTCAGGCAAAAATTCAAATTAGGGAGCGAGCTTTTGCACAGTAATCTTGGTGATTAGCAAAAGTAAAAATAACCAAGATAACTAGAAGGAGAAAAACAGAGACTTAACCAAGGATGTTAATACAGATACAAGGAATTTTTTTATAAAGATATTCAAAATAAATGTTCAATGGATAAAATTTGAATTATTTTGTCATTAACTTTGATTTTAAACATTAAAATTTTCAAGGCATCACTAAATTTTAGATTTATGTTTCACAAATAAAAATGTGGACATTTGATGGAGACTGGCATCAGCTAATGGTAACGGTTTGCAGGCTTGCTCTTGACACAAAATGATATTACTTCCCTTCAGTGAAGTGCCACTTAAAAATCAGTTCAATTTATGGCATTGTCGCAACTATAAAGAAATGTTTGGTCGAAGGGTCAATTTAAAGCTGAGTTCGTGTGCAAAAAAGAAAAATTAGCAGTATTTTGTCACGTTACTCTGAGTGTTTTAAGTATTGTTTACAACTAATGCTATATTCCCATGTGGCAAGTAATCAATGTGTAAATTAAACATTTATATAATCATGTCTGACATTCTAAATATGGCCGTTGAAATTATTGTACCTTTCTTATTCCTGCATAATTATATAATATTTTTATATGTTTGGTGTACACTCGGATTTATGGTGGAAATTGTAAGCTGAATATCCATAACATTTTTATAATTAACCTGCTAGAATGACTGTAACTTGTTCATTCTGTATTAATTTGTCACTGTGCTAATTTGTTAGCTTGCAGTCATCTGAACTCTAAGTGTTCTTGCACTTTAATAAAGCATTATAACATATCAATTTGGCACTGTTGCATTGATTCAGTAATATTAATAATGAACTGATGGATGCTAGTCTTGGCCCCATTTTCTTCCATTCTCCTACACCTAACCTTTGTTGCCTGGCCAATTCAAATAGATAAACATCAAAACATAGAAATCTACAGCGCAGAAGGAGGCCATTTCGACACATCGTGTCCGCACTGGCCAACAAAGAGCTACACGGCCCTCAGTCAGCAGCCCTGAGGGCCGTGTAGTTTATGAACAATGAACAAGGGCAGAAAGGTAAAAAGCACCCAGCCCAACCAGTCCGCCCCACACAACTGTGACACCTGTTGCACCGAAACATTCTACACCCTACCCCAATCGGAGCCATGTGATCTCCTGGGAGAGGCAAAAACCAGATAAAAACCCAGGCCAATTGGGGAAAAAAATCTGGGAAAATTCCTCTCCGACTCTTCAGGCGATCGAAACTAGTCCAGGAGATCACTCTGGTCGTATTAGATTCCATAATGTACTTATTATCGTATCTGCACCAGCCAACAAGAGGTTATCCAGTCTAATCCCATTTACCAGCTCTAGGTCCATAACCCTGCAGGTTACGGCACTTCAAGTGCCCATCCAAGCACTTTTTAAATGTGGTGAGGGTTTCTGCACCCATCATCCTTCCAGGCAGTGAGTTCCAGACTCCCACAACCCTCTGCGTGAAGAAGCCTCTCCTTAAATCCCCTCTGAACCTTCCACCAACCATCTTAAAACTATGCCCCCTCTTAATTGACCCCTTCACTAAGGGAAATAGGCCCTTGCTATCCACTATATCCAGGCCCCTCAAAATTTTGTACACCTCAATGAGATCTCCTCTCAACTTCCTCTGTTCCATTGAGAACAAACCCAGCCTATCCAATCTGTCCTCATAGCTAAGATTCTCCATTTCAGACAGCGTCCTAGTAAATCTCCTCTGCACCCTCTCTAGTGCAATCACGTCCTTCCTATAATACAGTGATCAGAACTGCACACAGTACTCCAGCTGTAGCCTAACCAGAGTATTATACAATTTAAGCATAACCTCACTGCACGTATTCTATGCCTCGGCCAATAAAGGCAAGCATTCTGTCTGCCTTCTTAACCACCTTAACCACCTAGCTTGCTACTTTCAGGGACCTGTGGACAAGCACTCCAAGGTCCCTTTGTTCAGCTACACTTTTATGTGGCCTACTGCTTAATGTGTATCCCCTTTCCTTATTAGCCCTCCCAAAATGCATCACCTCACACTTCTCTGAATTCCATTTGCCACTGCTCTGCCCACCTGACCAGTAGATTGATATCCTCCTGCAGCCCATGACTTTCCACACAGCCAATTTTAGTGTCTGCAAACTACTTAATCATACTCCCTATATTCAAATCTAAATCGTTGATATATACCACAAAAAGCAAGGGACCCAGTACTGAACCCTGCGGAAACCCACTGGAAACATCCTTCCAGTCACAAAAACATCCATCAATCATTACCCTTTGCTTCCTACCTCCAAGCCAATTTTGAATCCAACTTATCACTTTGCCCTCCCAAAGTGCATCACCTCTGAATTAAATTCTATTTGCCACTGCTCTGCCCACCTGACCAGTCGATTGATATCTTCCTGCAGTCCATGACTTTCCTTTTCATTATCAACCACACAGCCAATTTTAGAGTCACCTGCAAACTTCTTAATCATACTTCCTATAATCAAATCTAGATCATTGATATATGCCACAAAAAAGCAAGGAACCCAGTACTGAGCCCTGTGGAACCCCACTGAAAACAGCCTTCCAGTCACAAAAACATCCATTAACCATTACCCTTTACTTCCTACCTCTAAGCCAATTTTGGATCCAACTTGCCACTTTGTCCTGGATCCCATGGGCTTTAACCTTCATGACCAGTCTACCATTTGGGACCTTATCAAAAGCTTTGCTAAAGTCCATATACACTACATCGTACGCACTCCCCTCATCGACCCTCCTGATTACCTTCTCAAAAAACTCAATCAGGTTAATCAAACATGATCTTCCCGTAACATGACTGTCCCTAATTAATCCTTGCCTTTCCAAATGTAGATTTTTCCTGTCTTTCCGGATTTTTTCCAATAATTTTCCGACCACTGAGGTTAGGCTGACAGGCCTGTAATTACTCGACCTATCCCTTTCTCCCTTCTTAAACAAGGGTACCACATTAGCAGTCCTCCAATCCTCCGGCACCATGCCTAAATCCAAAGAGGACTGGAAAATGATGGTCAAGGCCTCTGCTATTTCCTCTTTTACTTTGCACAACAGCATGGGATGCATTTCATCCAGGCCTGGGGACTTATCTACTTTCAAACCTGCAAAACCCCTTAATACCTCCTCTATCACTATATTTATTTCATCCAGAATTTCACACTCCTCCTCGATAGCAGTATCTGCATTGCCCCTTTCCTTTGTGAAAACAGATGCAAAGTATTCATTAAGAACCACACCAACATCTTCTGCCACCACACAAATATTACCCTCATGGTGTCTAATAGGCCCTACCCTTTCTTTAGTTATCCTCTTGCTCTTAATATATTTATAGAACATCTTTGGGTTGTCCTTAATTTTACTAGCCAATAATTTTTCATGTTCTCGCTTAGCATTCCTAATATCCATTTTAATTTTATCTCTTAACTTTCTATGTTCCTCCAGAGATTCTATAGTATTTAGCTGTCGACATATGACATAACCTTGCCTTTTTATTCTTTATCCTCCCCTGCAAGTCCCTCGATATCCAGGGGCACTAAGTTGTTATTCCCATCCTTTTTCTTTAAGGGCACATGTTTGGCCTCAGCCTTCCGGATTTCCTCCTTGAATGTCTTCCACTGTTCCAACACTGATTTACCCACAAGTAGCTGTTTGTAGTCCACTATGGCCAAATTACTCCTCAACTTAGCAAAGTTAGCTTTTCCCCAATTTGTGATTTTATTCCTGGTCTATCCTTGTCCTTATCCATAACTAACTTGAATCTGACTGAATTATGGTCACTGGCACCTAAGTGCTCTCCCACTAATACCCCTTCAACCTGCCCAGCTTCATTTCCCAAAACTAAATCCAAGACCACCCCGACTCGTGTTGGGTTTGCTACATACTGACTAAAAAAGTTCTCTTGAATGCATTTTTAGAATTCTGCACCATCTATACCCTTCACACTATATTTGTCCCAAACAATATTAGGATAGTTAAAATCCCCTGCTATTACTACCCTATGGTTTTGGACTTCACAGCAATTTGCCTACACATTTGCTCCTCTAACTCCCTCCCACTGTTTTGGGGTCTATAATACACGCCCATTAGTGTGTTCGTCCTTTATTATTTTTCAATTCAACCCATATGGCCTCATTTGATGATCCCTCTAACATCATCCCTCCTCACCGCTGTAATAGTTTCTTTAATCAATACTGCAACCCCCCCTCTCCCTTTTTTATCGCCGCTCTGACTTGTCTAAAAATCCTGAAATCAGGAATATTGATCTACCAATCCTGCCCTTCTTTCAGCCATGTCTCTTTAATGGTTATAATGTCATACTCCCAAGTGTCTACCTGTGCTCTTAGCTCATCTGCCTTATTCACCATACTCCTTGCATTATAGTATATACCATTTAGCACAGGAAGATCTCCTTGATTACTACTTGTTTCCTCTGTCTTACAGATTCGCTTTCTAAATTCTTGCTATCCAATTTCGGCTTTACTTCCTTCCCTATTGAATTTGTTCTCAGGTTCTCATCCCCCTGCCAAGCTAGTTTAAACTCTCCCCAACAGCACTGCAAACTCCCTGCGAGGATATTGGTCCCGGCGCTGTTGAGGTGCAACCCGTCCGGTTTGCATAGGTCCCATCTTCCCCAGAAGCAGTCCCATCACCTCAGGAATTTAAAGCCCTCCCTCCTACACCAACTCTCCAGCCATGCGTTCATCCTCTCTATCCTTCTACTCTTGTACTCATTAGCACGTGGCACCGGTAGTAACTTGGCGATTACTACCTTTGAGGTCCTACCCTTTAATTTTCTTCCTAGCTCCCTAAATTTTGCCTGTAGGACCTCATCCCTCTTTCTACCTATGTCGTTGGTCCCAATATGGACCACAACCTCTAGCTGTTTACCCTCTCCCCCCAGAATATCCTGCGTCCGCTCTGTGACATCCTTGACCCTGGCACCAGGGAAGCACCATACCATTCTGGAGACACATCTACAGCCGCAGAAATGTCTCTCTGTTCCCATAACTATTGAATCCACTACCATTACAGCTTCTCTTATTCTTCTTCCCTCCTCACTGTGCAGCTGAGCCACCCGTGGTGCCTTGGACTTGGCTCTGCTGCACTCCCCAGAGGCACCATCACCCTCACCGGTGCTCAGAAGAGAATATCGGTTTGGAAGCGAGATACCCCTCCACTACCTGCCGATTGTTCTTACTCTATCTGGTGGTCACCCACTTCCCTTCTACCTGCATGCTAGTAAGCTGCGAGGTGACCACCTCCTGAAACGTGCTATCCACGTAGCTCTCAGCCTCGTGGGTGCACCGTATTGACTCCAGCCGCCATTCAAGCTCCGAAACGCGGTGCTCGAGTAGTTGAAGCTGGAGACACCTCCTGCACACATGGTTGTCTAGGCCGTGCATAGTGTCCAGGACTTCCCACATGCCGTAGGATGTGCACTCCACGGGACTGAGCTGCCCTGCCATCCCTCGAATTAAACTTATCTAATTTAAAATCTAGTTAAAAAGAAAAAGAGAGATACTTACCAATCAAACAGTCAACCACATACCTGCCCGATGAGGGCTGGGAGATCCTCGTCAGAAGTGAACTCCTCGCCGACCTCCGGCCCTCCTGCTCCTCGGACTCCCGACCTCCTGAACTCCCAAATTCTCGGTACTCTCCCGAACTCTCGGATTCTCCCGAACTCACTCGGACTCTCGGACTCTCTCAGCAAGGAGCACTTTCAACCTTTTATATGTAACTCTTTGTATGTTCCATAGATTTTTTTCAAACCCCCTTCTTACATTTACCATGTAATCCTTGTTGAAAGGCCTGCTCTGTAGAGCACAGCAGCCTGACCTTTCATAGCGATAGTTGCTGTGCATTGAGATCAGACATTGGGGCTCCACATAATGGCCCCAAGTTTCCACACGCGGCGAAAAAGGCGCACCTCAGAGCTGGGCGCCTGTTTTTCACGCCGAAAACGGCGCTGGAAAAAAAGTGCGGTATTCTCGAGCTCCTTGGAGCTCGATGTCTGCTTGGCGCGGCGCACAGGGGGCGGAGCCTGCCACTCGTGCCGATTTTGTAAGTAGGAGGGGGCGGGTACAATTGAAATGAGGCTTCTTGGTGCCGGCAACCCTGCGCGTGCGCGTTGGAGCGTTCGCGCATGCGCAGTCTGAAGTAAACATTGGCGCTCGGCCATTTTTAAAAGTACTGCAGAAAAAGTGAAGATTTGTTTCTTGGACCCCTGCAAAGGCTTGTATTTTAATTTTCTTGATATTTCTGTGTGCGAGGGAGTGCTTTTAGCAGCACTGCTGAATAAATCACCTGCTGAAATCAGTGAGTTCAGCTTTTCACTGCTAAACTTGCAGAACCGGTGCTGCATTGGTACATGCAAATTAAGGGCTGTGTGTTTGGAGAAATAAGAGTGCCAATTCAACTTTGCAATGGATCAACGCCCACCAAGAACAAAGAATTTCTTGCATGAGGAAGCAAACCATTGCATAATATGTGGTGTTGACAATGCAGCACCCATTCTGCAAATTTAAATATAAAGATGTCGATGTGGCTGCCTCTCCCTGTCCAAATGGCCTCAGTCAGTCCCCCTCACAGCTCGAAGGCTGCTGCTGTTCTTTCTTCGGCTCCCGGCCAGCCACTGACGCCGCTGCAATCCCATGGCCGAATGGCCTCACGTCCGCTCCTGATTCTTCGGCTGCCTTCGAGCCACTGACGCCGCCCCATAAATGTGGCCGAATGGCCTAAAGAATTTTAAATCTGCAGCTGTGTGTGTCCTGTGTTCATTCTTCTTTCCCGGCCAGCCAGTGACGCCGCTGCAATCCCATGGCCGAATGGCCTCAAGTCCGTCCGGGTGCTGCATCTTCGCGGGGAAGGAAGGCCTGCCTCAAGCACCGCAGCTCAGCTCGAAGGCTGCTTGCTGCCTGCCGCTGCCGTCGAGACGAGACACTGACGCCACACCGCTGCCTGTCTCCAACATGAAAGGCCTGCCTCAAGCACTGCAGCTCAGCTCGAAGGCTGCTTGCTGCCGCTGCCGTCGAGACACTGACGCCACACCGCTGCCTGAAAGGCCTGCCTGAAGCACTTTCACACAGGTAGGAACATGGTTTATTTAATCTTTTCTTTGCTTATAAATTTTTATTCAGGTTGGATTTATTTGTATAATATTTGTATAAGTATAACTAAGGATTGATTGTAGAATTTAATGACTTCCCTTCCCCCCCTCCCCCCCCCCCCACCTCGTTCCCGACGCCTAATTTGTAACCTGCGCCTGATTTTTTAAAGTGTAGACAAGGTTTTTTCAAGCATACAAAAATCTTCACTTACTCCATTCTAAGTTAGTTTGGAGTACGTTTTTACTGTGGAAACTTTGAAATCAGGCGTCAGTGGCTGGACACGCCCCCTTTTGAAAAGAAAATTCTGTTCCAAAGTGAAACTGTTCTACCTGACTAGAACTGGAGGAAACTAAATGTGGAGAATTCCGATTTCTAAGATACTCCGTTCTACACCAGTTGCTCCTAAAAATCATGTGGAAGCTTGGGGCCGTTGTTTCCACTGGGAGCCTGTTAGTTCCATATAATGTGTGTGGCGGTTACAGATCGATGGGAAGGAATGCATTTCAAATGTAATAGGAGCATTGGTGTCATCTCTGTTTTCTGTAATAGTTTTATAACCAGAAATCTATAACCATGTGGAAACATTTATATGCATTTTGTTTGAAAAAAATCATTCTGATAACCGAATTGTTTAAAGCTGAAGTGCCCTACAATGGGACTTTTTATTTATGAAGTATGTATTATGACCAACTCACATTTTATGCAAATACATTCAAATTACTTTAGAGTGTTAGGGGCCGAAGTTGCCCCTTCTCTTAAGGCCATGCTGCAGAGTGCAATGGCCGCTGATTTTCCGTGGAATGGCTGCCATTTTTAACATTTTGCATCTGCGGTATCCCAGCGGTGACCCGCTCCCTGCACTACCACCCTGCTGCTGCCAATTCATCTTATGTGCGTCATCAGAGCGTGCACTGCCGATGTTCCCTCCACAACGCCGAAATTCCGCCGAGAAAATCTTGCTGCTGCCGCTCAGTGCCACTGGCAGATTTTTCTGTTGGTGCACTGTGCTTGGAGTGTGCTCAAAATGATGGTGCGGCTGACATCAAAGAGGAGCAGATACTGCCACGGCCGCCATATTTTTTTTTGTCAGCCAACAATTATGCTTCCGGGTTCGGCTGGGCCACCAACAGGCAGCCTGGCACCCCCACGTGCCGAAACTCTGCCTGGTGGCCCAGTGGACCTAACGTAAAGAATCACACTGATCTCCCCTTTAAGTGAAGGGGAGAGACGTGGTGACGCGGCACCCATCATCATCATAGGCAGTCCCTAGAAATCGACTGCTTACACTCCAAAAATGAGTTCTTAGGTGGCGGTACAGTCCAATATGGGAATTACGGTCTCTGTCACAAGTGCGACAGACAGTCGATGAGGGAAGGGGTGGTTGGTTGGGACTGGTTTGCCGCACTCTCTTTCCGCTGCCTGTGCTTGGCTTCTGCATGCTCTCGGCGACGAGATTCGAGGTGCTCAGCGCCCTCCTAGATGCACTTCCTCCACTTAGGACGGTATTTGGCCAGGGACTCCCAGGTGTAAGTGAGGCTGTTGCACTTTATCAAGGAGGTTTTGAGGGTGTCGTTGAAACATTTCCTCTGGCCACCTTGGGCCCGCCTGCAGTGTAGGAGTTCCAAGTAGAGTGCTTGCTTTGGGGGTCTTGTGTCAGGCATGCAAACAATGTGGCCTGCCCAGCGGAGCTCGTCAAGTGTGGTCAGTGCCTCGATGCTGGGGATGTTGGCCTGGTCAAGGGCGCTAACGTTGGTGTATCTGTCCTCCTAGGGGATTTGCAGGATCTTGCAGAGACATCTTTGGTGATATTTCTCCAGCGATTTGTGGTGTCTGTTGTATATGGTCCACGTCTCTTAGCCATATAGGAGGACGGGTATCACTACAGCCCTGTAGACCATGAGCTTGGTGGCAGATTTGAGGTCCTGATCTTCAAACACTCTCTTCCTCAGGCGGCCGAAGGCTGCGTTGGCGCACTGGAGGTGGTGTTGAATCTCGTTGTCGATGTCTGCCCTTGCCAATAATAGGCTCCCAAGGTATGGAAAGTGGCCCACCTTGTCCAGGGCCGCGCCGTGGATCTTGATGACTGGGGGGCAGTGTTGTCTGACAGTGTCTAATGCGGCACCATGATGACGTCATCAGTGCCACGTTGATTACTGACAGCGGCGATGAGTCCGTCCGCCCCCCAACTTCCGCCTCTCTAGTGTGCGAACTTCCGCTCACCGCCACATATCCACCCACATTATGACCGACATCCGGTCCGCTGAAAAAAAAAAGCCAAAGAGCAGAATTTCGTTCAAGAGACCACCGCATCAACTGCACTGGTAAAAACACTCGAAACACGGTAGATTTCCAGCGGTGGGCAATTTTGGCCCCTTAGAGTTAGAGTGAGACTACAAATAAAGAGAAAAGGTGAATTGAGATATTTTTAAAGGCCTAGTGCATAGATGTAATGCATCTATATCATGCTCCTCCTGTGCCATGTGGGAAATCAGGGACGCTTCCAGTGTCCCTGACTACTATGTGTGCAGGAAATGTGTCCAGCTGCAGCTCCTGACAGATCGCATTGCAGCACTGGAGCTGCGCATGGATTCAGTCTGGAGCATCCGCGATGCTGAGGATGTCATGAATAGCATGTTTAGTGAGTTGGTCACACCGCAGGTAAAGGTTACACAGGCAGATAGGGAATGGATGACCAGCAGGAAGAACAGGGGAAGGAAGGTAGTGCAGGGGTCCCCTGTGGTCATC
Source organism: Pristiophorus japonicus (assembly GCF_044704955.1). NCBI lineage: Eukaryota > Metazoa > Chordata > Chondrichthyes > Pristiophoridae > Pristiophorus > Pristiophorus japonicus. The sequence goes on along the minus strand of NC_091979.1, from coordinate 272,945,689 downwards.
TCCCTCCAAAACAGATATACCGTTTTGGGTACTATTGGGGGAAATGGCTCATTAGGAGAAGGCAGCAACAGCCAAGTTCATGTCACCATGGGTGGCTCTACTGCACAGGAGGGCAGTAAAAAGAGTGGGAGAGCTATAGTGATAGGGGATTCTATTGTAAGGGGAATAGATAGACATTTCTGCGGCTGCAAACAAGACTCCAGGATGGCATGTTGCCTCCCTGGTGCAAGGGTGAAGGATGTCTCGGAGCTGCTGCAGGACATTCTGGAGGGGGAGGGTGAACAGACAGCTGTTGTGGTGCATATAGGTAAAAAAATGGGATGAGGTCCTACAAGCTGAATTTAGGAAGTTAGGAGTTAAATTAAAAAGTAGGACCTCAAAGGTAGTCATCTCAGGATTGCTTCCAGTGCCACATGCTAGTCAGAGTAGGAATAGCAGGATAGTTCAGATGAATACATGGCTTGAGGAATGGTGCAAGGGGGAGGGATTCAAATTCCTGGGACATTGGAACTGGTTCTGGGGGAGGTGGGACCAATACAAACCGAACTGTCAGCACCTGGGCAGGACCGGAACCGATGTCCTAGGCGGAGTGTTTGCTAGTGCTGTTGGGGAGGGTTTAAACTAATATGGCAGGGGGATGGGAATCTATGCAGGGAGGCAGAGGGAAGTAAAAAGGTGGCAAAAGCAAAAGGTAGGAAGGAGAAAAACAAGAGTGGAGGGCAGAGAAATCAAGGGCAAAAATCAAAAAGGGCTATATTACAACATAATTCTAAAAGGAAAAAGAGTGGTAAAAAAACAAGCCTGAAGGCTCTGAGTCTCAGTGCGAGGAGCATTCGTAATAAGGTGGATGAATTAACTGCGCAGAAAGCTGTTAACGGATATGATATAATTGGGATTATGGAGACATGGCTCCAGGGGAAACAAGGCTGGGAACTTAACATCCAGGGGTATTCAATATTCAGGAAGGATAGACAGGAAGGAAAAGGAGGTGGGGTAGCATTACTGGTTAAAGAGGAGATTAACACAATAGTAAGGAAGGACATTAGTGTGGATGATGTGGAATCTATATGGGTAGAGCTGCGAAACACCAAAGGACAGAAAACGTTAATGGGAGTTGTGTACAGACCACCAAACAGTAGTAGGAAGGTTGGGGATGGCATCAAACAGAAAATTAGGGACGCATGCAATAAGAGTACAGCAGTTATCATGGGTGACTTTAATCTACATATAAATTGGGCTAACCAAACTGGTAGTAGAACTTTTCCTGGAGTGTATAAGGGACGGTTTTCTAGATCTATATGTTGAGGAACCAACTAGAGAGCAGGCCATCCTACAGTGGGTGAAGGGGAAAATGGGAAGGCTTCTCTTCCCATGAGCGGGCCCTTTGATATAAAGGGTCGATGCTCATCCCAACCCGCGTAGCAGCCCTCGAAGTATTAGACAGAGACGGATGGCAAGGTATAACGATCTTTAATTACGGATGTCCGGGAACACTTCTCATCACAGCCACCTGTGAGTGGAGATGTTCCCTGAATAGCAAAATTGGACATCATTTATACATTTCATAGATCCCTTCGGCCTCCCCCACCCATGCCCCCTCCCCCCCCCCCCACCCCGGTACGACCTCCCTCAATCTCTAATTGGGTTACCTTATTAGTAATATTTTGGATTGACAGACCAAGATCGCAAGGCAACCTTTCGACCTTAACTGGGATGACCTCATTGGATTAGAACTTTCTGATAGTACGTACCACCTAAAAGTCTATTTAGAGTCTTTTCACAGAGTCTTATCTTGTCGGACTGGACGTACCTTAATGTTAACTAGTGTTTTGGTACATCAATGTTGAATCAGAGGCTTCTGGCTCCTTGGTGCTGGAATATGTTAGAATGTGAAGTCAGCCACAGACCTGCTCCTTTTGCTGAGCCAATGTAGAAGCTGGCACTTTAAACCTTATTTCGCTTATACCCCTAATGCCAATTTTCTCTTACAATTCCCCACTTTGTCCCTGGGCTAAACGCCAAGTAGGCCATATTCCCCGGAAACTACTTCCCTGTGGGCAAATTCTTGATATGTCCGTTCGCCTGGGTGGCCATCTCCCAAACTTCTCCCAGAGGGCTATATAAGGTAAGTCCTTCTTCCAGGACTGTTTAAATTTTCGTCCCTTATTGTCTTAATCATAGTGCATTTGCCCTGTTTAATTCGTGCACAGGTTAACCCTACCAGTACCATCAGGACCAGGCACTGTATTACTACAAGTACATGTGATATAACCCTTATCCATGGGTGGATCTGAATATTAAGTCCAATGTTCCACAGTTTTGAGTACCAAGGCTGGTCATCCAGCATCGCGTTAGTGTCTCTTTGTAGGTTGTCTATTTCTTCTATCAGCCGGATATACTGTCGTCTTTGGTTTTGGATTCCTTGCACCAAATATAATTGCTCCTCACTTAATTCGGGTATCTGTTTTCCTTGCGGTTCCCATACCGCCTCCTTGTACCCTTCTCGGAGGGTATCGGTGACCGTTCCGTGGATAATTTCCATTGTCTCGGGATGTATGTGGTATCCATTTATGTCTATTTTTCCCATGGGCCTGAAACAGAAGTTAGGCTTGGTGATGACACAGGGGGTGACTCCTCCCCTGGTCTTAATCATCAGGTTGGCTGCTCCTATGCTCACGCACCAATCTCCATTCCCTTGTGGAGCAGCGATTGTTTCGGAAGCGCGTTCGAGAGGAGTGATACTCAACATGCATCCGTTTGTTTGGTGGAATCCGCAATCATCATCCATCATTCTTAGTGTACCTCGGCATAAAATCACTTGGTTATTTTTATAGCAGTCGGTTATGTCAATGCCTTTGGTACTATTGTTAATTTTAATCACCTGTCTGGAGGGTTGATGGTAACGTAACCGTGTTCGGTTTCTTACTTCACCGATATTGTTGGTTTGGTATAAGGGGTGTCCCTTTGTTACGTCATACTGTGATATTGATAACACGAATCCGATCATATTCACATGTCCAGTAATACATCTAAATTTTGGCACCCATGCATGACTATTTTTCCGTACCTCGGACATGTTGTTCATGTTTTTGTCTGGAGTCCAATTATTAAATATGCGGTTCGGGATCCAATCTGGTATGTACCCATTCTGGAGTTGCTCAAGGTTATGTTGTACCTCACTCAGTATCCAGGCCCCATACCCGGAGCAAACTATCTCAGCTTGTAATCGTTTACTTAGGTCGTTCCCCATTGCGTGGATCAAATTTATGGTCTTGGCATGTTCCTGTAATGTGTGGGCCACTTGTAACAGTTCCCCTTCCGCGCCATCTCCCAACTGCGCTTGTAGGGCTTGGCTATCTATTTCCCTCCCCAATAAACCCTCTTTAGGTTTGCGTTAAGGTGTTTACCCAGTCGTCTATTGCATATAGGTCTATAGAATTCACCGTCGCTACCCCCACCGCATAACCCGTGCCTAGTGTTTCCAGTATTCCCCTTTTCGTTCCTCTTTGTTCTGTTCCCTTTCTGACATTAAATCTCAGGATAGTGGAGTCTGGGCCTTCGAGGATTCATTGTGTCAGGTTCTGGTATTGACTTATAGTTTCATTGCCACAGAAGCTAGGAAGGATGATATCGTTAGATTTAGGAGTACCGTAAGTAGTCGCTGCCGCAACCCAAAATATATCCTTTCCTTAGATTCCTTAATTACGAGCCCCCCTTTGGCTCCAGTCTTTATGGATGGGCATATGCGGGGGGCTTGCGTGGTTGTGCTGGGAAGAGTTGTTGTCCCCAGGGCGCTTGTCGGGGCAGGGGTAGGGGGTCTATCTCGGACAAGGATGTCCCAACACCACTGGTCCGTACCCACGCACGGGGAGGCCGGATATATCTTCCACCTGGTATCCCCTTGTCGTGGCGTTCCCGAGAATTGATTGAAGACGGGCGTGCACCGTATCTGTGTCCCCTCCCTACGAGTGCAACTTCCTTGTTCTTCTTCTAACACAAAGCATACTGAGGTCTCATTTACTGCTAATGTTATGCCCTTGTTATTGTTCCACCCCCACTGTCGGTTGGAATCTCTGTTAAGTTGCGTTATGCCTGTTAGCCCAATGCTACAATTTAAATCTACCATTGTGCCGACTACCACCATTAGGGTTTTTGAATCGGGATCACAGCTAACATTTTCCAACGTCTTATAATATAGGCCTTGAGGTCCGTTACTTCCTTCATCAGTGGATGTTCCGGCTCCAAGGAGGGCTAGGATCCTGTAAAACACAACGTTTTCCGGTGGCCACTGGTTGGTTAGGATCCAAATCGTTTCAATTGGGTCCAGTGTTTCCATTTGCCAACACCTCCCATGTCTATGTAAGCGCATGTGTTACTAACCATAATCACCTGGTGGGGTCCAGACCATTTTGGTGAGAATCCGGGTCTTTCAGGATTTATCTTTACCATGACCCGGATCCCTATTTGAGGTACCTGAACCCTTTGTTCCTTCGTGTCCCTTTCTAGATCCCTAATAATTTGTTGATCTCTGGCTTGTGCTCGTAATTCATGTGATTGTTTACAGAGTTCGATCACGAACCTCCGTATCTTATCCTTGTAGGGCCCTACGTCATCACTTCCAGTAACCAGCACTTCTGGCAGCCTCATGGCTCTTCCTGTCATTAGTTCAAAGGGGGTCAGTCCGGTAGTCCAGTTAGGGGTAGCTCTTAATTTCATTAGGATTCGTGGTAGTAACTCAACCCCCTCCTCGATTGCCTTAGCCAGTGCTGTTTTTAAGGTCCTATTCATTCGCTCTACCAATCCGGAAGACTCGGGGTGGTATGGGATGTGGAATTTTTGTTTAATCCCTCACAGGGCGCAAGCTTGCTTCATGATTTTTCCCGTAAAGTGTGTACCCTGGTCTGAGTCCAACTGTAGTGGCATTCCCCACCTGGGTATTATTCCCCCGGCCAGGGACAGAAGCGGCCAGTACGGGGTCCCTTCGGCCGCTTCTGTCCCTGGCTGAAGGGATCCCGTACCGGCCGTTTCTATCCCGGGCCGAAAGGACTCTGCACCGGACTCGGGGGATGTCGAACCGGCTGAAGGGACTCCGAGGCCGGCGCTGAACCGGCTGAAGGGACCGAGCGTGGCGTCGTCTTATACCCGCAACCAACTTTTAATTCATTTTTAAACTTTTAACCAACTTTTAAACTTATTCAACAATTTGGGAGAACTTTTAAAACTTACATTTTAGACTCTCAATTGAAACACTATTAAACATCTATTATTAATCTACATCTTTGACTTTTAACAACTTTTAGAAACTTTTTAAATTGGGGAAACTTTTATAATCTATTACTGATTTACATCTTAGACTTTTAACAACTCTTTGAAACTTTTTAAAACTTTTTAACGACCCTTAGAAACTCTTGAAATAAATTGGGAATCTTTATCAACTTTTAACTTTTAATATAACTTTGGAAGTCACCTTCCTAATGCCTGCCCCCAACCAAGCCTCGGGCCATCTACCATCAATGGCGCTACCCGGCGCCGAGCTTGCAGCCAACACTTTTCCGTAGGCAATTAGGCTTATAGAGCTGTGCCTGGTCTCCAGTTGTCTTGGACCCCCTTGCCACTGGACCAAGACCTTGTTCAGCTAAGCCTGTGTGGTTGCTGATGTGCAGCGGCCACCCCACGGTAAAAGAACTCACGCACAGGCATCTTCCACTTCGTCAGTATGAAGTTCGGGACCTGGAATGTCAGGACCCTCATGGACAATCCCAATAGCAACAGGCCGGAGCGCCGCACCACCATAGTTGCCCGGGAACACAGATGTTTTGACATTGACATCGCCGCCCTAAGCGAGACCCGGCAGGCAGGGGAAGGCCAGTTGAAGGAATATGGCGGAGGTTACACCTTCTTCTGGAAAGGGAAACGAGAGGCAAAATACCACCTTCATGGAGTCGGCTTTGCCGTCAAGAATGAGCTAGTCGACCGCCTCAAAGACTCCCCCTGTGGGGTTAACGAACGCCTCATGACTCTCCGTATCACCCTATCTCGGAACCAATGCGCCACAGTCATCAGTGTGTACGCCCCTACACTCGATGCTGGTTAAAGAGGAGATTAATGCAACAGTTAGGAAAGACATTAGCTTGGATGATGTGGAATCTATATGGGTAGAGCTGCAGAACACTAAAGGGCAAAAATCGTTAGTGGGAGTTGTGTACAGACCTCCAAACAGTAGTAGTGATGTTGGGGAGGGCATCAAACAGGAAATTAGGAGTGCATGCAATAAAGGTGCAGCAGTTATAATGGGTGACTTTAATATGCACATAGATTGGGCTAGCCAAACTGGAAGCAATACGGTGGAGGAGGTTTTCCTGGAATGCATAAGGGATGGTTTTCTAGACCAATATGTCGAGGAACCAACTAGGGGGGAGGCCATCTTAGACTGGGTGTTGTGTAATGAGAGAGGATTAATTAGCAATCTCATTGTGCGAGGCCCCTTGGGGAAGAGTGACCATAATATGGTGGAATTCTGCATTAGGATGGAGAATGAAACAGTTAATTCAGAGACCATGGTCCAGAACTTAAAGAAGGGTAACTTTGAAGGTATGAGGCATGAATTGGCTAAGATAGATTGGCTAATGATACTTAAGGGGTTGACTGTGGATGGGCAATGGCAGACATTTAGAGAACGCATGGATGAATTACAACAATTGTACATTCCTGTCTGGCGTAAAAATAAAAAAGGGAAGGTGGCTCAACCGTGGCTATCTAGGGAAATCAGGGATAGTATTAAAGCCAAGGAAGTGGCATACAAATTGGCCAGAAATAGCAGCGAACCTGGGGACTGGGAGAAATTTAGAACTCAGCAGAGGAGGACAAAGGGTTTGATTAGGGTAGGGAAAATGGAGTACGAGAAGAAGCTTGCAGGGAACATTAAGGCGGATTGCAAAAGTTTCTATAGGTATGTAAAGAGAAAGAGGTTAGTAAAGACAAACGTAGGTCCCCTGCAGTCAGAATCAGGGGAAGTCATAACGGGGAACAAAGAAATGGCAGACCAATTGAACAAGTACTTTGGTTCAGTATTCACTAAGGAGGACACAAACAACCTTCCGGATATAAAAGTGGTCAGAGGGTCTATTAAGGAGGAGGAACTGAGGGAAATCTTTATTAGTCGGGAAATTGTGTTGGGGAAATTGATGGGATTGAAGGCCGATAAATCCCCAGGGCCTGATGGACTGCATCCCAGAGTACTTAAGGAGGTGGCCTTGGAAATAGCGGATGCATTGACAGTCATTTTCCAACATTCCATTGACTCTGGATCAGTTCCTATCGAGTGGAGGGTAGCCAATGTAACCCCACTTTTTAAAAAAGGAGGGAGAGAGAAAGCAGGGAATTATAGACCGGTCAGCCTGACCTCAGTTGTGGGTAAAATGATGGAATCAATTATTAAGGATGTCATAGCAGCGCATTTGGAAAATGGTGACATGATAGGTCCAAGTCAGCATGGATTTGTAAAAGGGAGATCATGCTTGACAAATCTTCTGGAATTTTTTGAGGATGTTTCCAATAAAGTGGACAAAGGAGTACCAGTTGATGTGGTATATTTGGACTTTCAGAAGGCTTTCGACAAGGTCCCACACAGGAGATTAATGTGCAAAGTTAAAGCACATGGGATTGGGGGTAGTGTGCTGACGTGGATTGAGAACTGGTTGTCAGACAGGAAGCAAAGAGTAGGAGTAAATGGGTACTTTTCGGAATGGCAGGCAGTGACTAGTGGGGTACCGCAGGGTTCTGTGCTGGGGCCCCAGCTGTTTACATTGTACATTAATGATTTAGACGAGGGGATTAAATGTAGTATCTCCAAATTTGCGGATGACACTAAGTTGGGTGGCAGTGTGAGCTGCGAGGAGGATGCTATGAGGCTACAGAGTGACTTGGATAGGTTAGGTGAGTGGGCAAATGCGTGGCAGATGAAGTATAATGTGGATAAATGTGAGGTTATCCACTTTGGTGGTAAAAACAGAGAGACAGACTATTATCTGAATGGTGACAGATTAGGAAAAGGGAAGGTGCAACGAGACCTGGGTGTCATGGTACATCAGTCATTGAAGGTTGGCATGCAGGTACAGCAGGCGGTTAAGAAAGCAAATGGCATGTTGGCCTTCATAGCGAGGGGATTTGAGTACAGGGGCAGGGAGGTGTTGCTACAGTTGTACAGGGCCTTGGTGAGGCCACACCTGGAGTATTGTGTACATTTTTGGTCTCCTAACTTGAGGAAGGACATACTTGCTGTTGAGGGAGTGCAGCGAAGATTCACCAGACTGATTCCCGGGATGGTGGGACTGACCTATCAAGAAAGACTGAATCAACTGGGCTTGTATTCACTGGAGTTCAGAAGAGTGAGAGGGGACCTCATAGAAACGTTTAAAATTCTGACGGGTTTGGACAGGTTAGATGCAGGAAGAATGTTCCCAATGTTGGGGAAGTCCAGAACCAGGGGTCACAGTCTAAGGATAAGGGGTAAGCCATTTAGGACCGAGATAAGGAGAAACTTCTTCACCCAGAGAGTGGTGAACCTGTGGAATTCTCTACCACAGGAAGTAGTTGAGGCCAATTCACTAAATATATTCAAAAGGGAGTTAGATGAAGTCCTTACTACTCGGGGGATCAAGGGGTATGGCGTGAAAGCAGGAAGTGGGTACTGAAGTTTCATGTTCAGCCATGAACTCGTTGAATGGCGGTGCAGGCTAGAAGGGCTGAATGGCCTGCTCCTGCACCTATTTTCTATGTTTCTATGTTTCTATGCAACGGATGAGGCTAAAGAGGGATTTTATTCCAACCTCGAGACATCCTTGTCCCGCGTCCCCACGGGCAACAAATTAATCCTCCTGGGTGACTTTAATGCCAGGGTTGGCAAAGACACAGCCCTCTGGGGTGAAGTGATTGGCAGAGAGGAGGTAGGGAAAGCCAACTCCAGCAGTACCCTACTCCTGACAAAATGTCTAGAACATGAACTCCTCATCACCAACACCCTGTTCCGCCAGAGGGACAAATACAAGGCATTGTGGCAACACCCTTGCTCCAAACACTGGCACCTGCTTGACTATGTCATCGTCCGAATCAGGGATCGCAAGGATGTGTGCATCACCCACGCCATGACAGGAGCTGACGACTGCTGGACGGACCACCGCCTAATCCAATCCATCATCAATATTAACATTGCCCCAAAGCAGAGGGGACAGCAGAAGCAGTTCCGCAAAAGAGTTAATGCCAGGGCACTTAGAGACCCAGCTAAGAGAGCCCTATACAACCAGTGCCTCACAGCCAATCTGGCATGCCTTGATGACCCTGGATGCTGAATCCCCATAGCGCTTGGTCTGCCCTCCAGGCCTCTATAACCAGTGCCTGTGAAGAGACACTTGGTCACTCAACCAGAAAACACCAGGACTGGTTTGATGAGAATGATCAGGAGATCGAAGAACTAATAGATCGCAAGCGCAAAGCATTTCTGAGCCTCAAGCAACAGTTCAACTCAGGAGCTGCAAAACAACATTATAGATGGCTCAAGACTCAGGTCCACCAAAAAACTTGGGACCTAAAGAACAGGTGGTGGATGGAGAAAGCACAGGAGATACAACAACTGGTTGACAGCCACGATATGCGAGGATTCTTCGCTGCAGTCAAGGCCACCTACGATCCAAATTCTCAAGGCCGCACCCCACTCCTGGCCAAGAACGGGGAAACACTCATCAAGGACACCGAGGCTGTCAGGGTCTGATGGAAGGAGCACTTTGAAGATCTCCTCAATCGAGACTCTGCTTTTGACTCGAGTGTTCTCGACTCCATCCCGCAGAATGCGACCCACCACCAACTCAGTGAAACTCCAACGTTGCACGAGGTAGGCAAAACCATAAAACAGCTCAAGAATAACAAGGCTACGGGTGCGGATGGAATCCCTGCTGAGGTGCTAAAATATGGCGGAGAGGCGCTGTTGTCGCGGATACATGATCTCATCTCGCTCATCTGGAGCGAGGAGAGCATGCCGGGAGATCTCAGAGATGCAGTGATTGTGACCATTTTTTAAAAGGGGGACAAGTCCGACTGCGGCAACTACAGGGGAATCTCCCTGCTGTCAGCCACTGGGAAAGTTGTCGCTAGAGTTCTCCTCAATCGTCTTCTCCCTGTGGCCGAGGAGCTCCTCCCGGAATCACAATGCGGATTTCGTCCCCTATGGGGCACAACAGACATGATCTTTGCAGCGTGTCAGTTGCAGGAAAAATGCAGAGAGCAGCGCCAGCCCTTATACATGGCCTTTTTGATCTTACAAAGGCCTTTGACTCTATCAACCGTGAGGGTCTATGGAGCGTCCTCCTCCGTTTTGGATGTCCCCAAAAATTTGTCAACATCCTTCGCCTGCTTCACGATGACATGCAGGCTGTGATCCTTACCAACGGATCCATTACAGACCCAATCCACATCCGGACCGGGGTTAAACAGGGCTGCATTATTGCTCCAACCCTCTTCTCAATCGTCCTCGCTGCCATGCTCCACCTCACAATCAACAAGGTCCCCGCTGGATTGGAGCTAAACTACAAAACCAGTGGGAAGCTGTTTAACCTGCACCGCCTCCAGGTCAGGTTCAAGATTGCCCCAACCTCTGACATTGAGCTGCAGTATGTGGACAACGCCTGCGTCTGTGCACATTCAGAGGCTGAACTCCAGGATATAGTCAATGCATTCACTGAGGCATAGGAAAGCATGGGCCTTATGCTTAACATCTGTAAGGCAAAGGTCCTCCACCAGCCTGTCCCCGCTGCACAGCACTGCCCTTCAATCATCAAGATTCATGGTGCAGCCCTGGACAATGTGGACCATTTCCCATATCTCGGGAGCCTCTTATCAACAAAGGCAGACATTGATGCAGAGATTCAGCATTGCCTCCAGTGCGCCAGCGCAGCCTTCGGCCGTCTGAGGAAAAGAGTGTTTGAAGACCAGGCTCTCAAATATACCACCAAACTCATGGTCTACAGGGCTGTAGTAATACCCACCCTCCTGTATGGGTCTGAGGCATGGATGATGTATAGAAGGCACCTCAAGTCGTTGGAGATATATCACCAACGATGTCTCCGCAAGATTCTGAAAATCCCCTGGGAGGACAGATGCACCAACATCAGTGTCCTCGACCAGGCTAACATCCTCAGTATTGAAGCACTAACCACACTCGATCAGCTTCGCTGGGCAGGCCACAGAGTACGCATGCCAGATACGAGACTCCCGAAGCAAATGCTTTATGCGGAGCTCCTTCATGGTAAACGAGCCAAAGGAGGACAGCGGAAACATTATAGGGACACCCTCAAAGCCTCGCTGGTAAAGTGCAACATCACCACTGAAACCTGGGAGACCCTGGCTGCAGACCGCCCGAGGTAGAGAAAGTCCATGTGGGAGGGCGTTGAGCTCTTCGAGTCTCGGCGCAAAGAGCATGGAGTGGCCAAACGCAGGCAGCGAAAGGAACGTGCGGAAAACCAGCCCCACCAACCCCTTCCCTCGACGAATGTATGTCCCACCTGTAACAGGGTCTGTGGCTCTCGTATCGGACTGTTCAGCCATCAAAGAACTCACTTTGGGAGTGGAAGCAAGTCTTCCTCGATTCCGAGGGACTGCCTATGATGATGATGATAATTATTTCCCCGGCCAGGATCTTAGCTACTGTATCAGTGGTGCAGTTTCTAGTGGCGAAGGCTTCTACCCATTTTGTAAATTGGTCTATTATTACCAGACAGTACATTTTTCCTCTTTGGCTAGGCAGTGGCCCAGTAAAGTCTATTTGTAAGGCTTCCCAGGGTGCCTTTGGGCGAGTTTGGTGTCCCAGTCGAACCTTTATTGAGCATGTTTACTTCCTCGTTTGGGTACTACATGAGTCAATTGGGGGGGTTACTAGTCATATCTAATTTGGCTGCCTGTTTGGCAGCTTCGTCTGCCCAGGCATTTCCCTGCTGGTGCCTGTCCGTGATCTTTAGATAAGCTTTAATTTTTATCACTGCACATTCCTGAAGGAGGAGGGATGCTTCTACCAATTCCTTAAATATCGCTTCGTGCCTAATGGGTCCCCCTCCCGATGTCACGTACCCCCGCCTCTTCCAAGCAAGTCATACAATCATGTACCACCCCGAAGGCGTAACGGCTATCGGTGTATATGTTGACCCTTTTCCCTGCTGCTAATTTTAATGCTTCGGTGAGGGCTACCAATTCCGTTACCTGAGCCGATAGGTTTCCCTCTAAGGGTCCCCTTTTCCTGACTTGTCCATTGTTGTCCACCACTGCCCATCCTGTTCGTGGGGTTCCGTCTACATATCGACGGGATCCATCCACATAGAGGTCCATATCTGCCTTTTCAAGCGGGGTTTCGCTAATGTGACTCCTTTCCCCCTCATTTCCCATGAGACCACACTGGTGTTCTTTACCTTCGGTGACTATCCATCCTGCGGGATTATTCCCGTTGTCCTTTATTATAGTCACGGCGCCGTTTGGGGGTAAGAGCATCGCTTCCCAATTGGCACGCCGTGCGTCGGATACGATTCATAACCTTCCTGTGTTAAGTAATTCCACGAGGGTATGTGACATATGTAAGATGACCTGCCTGGTCATCACTATCAGCTCTCTGGCTCTCACGGCCCATGCCGCACAATCGAGAGCTGCGACACATCGGGACAGCCCTGTGGCCACCGGTCCTTGTTTCGTGGAATAGTATGCCACGTGGCTTTGCCTATCCCCGTGTTCCTGGGTTACCGTCGCATTGTAATGGGTCTCACTATGGTACATATACAGGCGGAAGGGTCTATTCTGATCCGGCAATCCCAAGGCGGGTGCACATAAGGGCTTGCTTCAGTTGTATAAATGCCGTCTCCTGGGGGCTACCCCAGTCGACGAGCTCCTGGGAGGGCCTTCCTCCTTTTACTCGGTCCTGTATCGGTTGGGCCATCTCCGCATACTCCAGAATAAAGTTCCGGCAATAGTTAAATAGTCCCAATACCTGTTGGACCCCTTTTACCGTTCCTGGTCTAGGCAGTGTTCTAATAGCCTCCTTCCGATCTGCGGGCATCCGTCTATTCCCTTGGGCTACTACGTATCCTAAGTACATAACCTCCTCCTTTCCCACCTGGGCTTTCCTAGGATTTGCCTTCAACCCCGAGATCTGTAAGGCCCCTAATACTGTAGTTAGGGCCAACATGTGTTGTTGGTCAGTACCTGAAGCGATAAGAATAACGTCCACGTACTGTAGTATAGTGCTTCCTTCTCCTACATCCAGGGGTTCCAGGATTTCTGACAATGCCCGGTGGAATATGCCCGGGCTATTGTGACACCCTTGCGGCACCCTGGTCCAGGTATACTGTTGCCCCTTTACAGTGAAGGCAAACTTCCTCTGTGACTCCTCATCCAAAGGTATTGCCCAGAATCCGTTCGCTATGTCGAGTACAGTAAAGATTTTATGTTCTGTGTTCAGGCCATTGAAAATAGTGGATGGGCTCGCCACAATCAGATGTTCCCTTGGGGTGACCTTGTTCAGGGATGTATAGTCGACGGTGAACCTGTAGGCCACGTCGGGTTTCTTTACCGGCCACACCGGTGAATTAGTGGCGGCAGTTACTAGCTTTACCACCCCTTGTGCTTCTAATTCTTGCACTATTTAGTGGACGGCTGCTTCAGCCTCAGGTTTTAAAGAATATTGTATGTGGGCCTTATGTTCCGGCCCAGGAATCTTGACCGGGTCGACTCGGGCCAGCCCGCAATCCTGTTTGTGTTGTGCCCACAGAGCCGGGTATAGTCGGCATACGCTGTCCCACACACCCTTCGTTTCCCACTCGGACTGTATTGGGACAATCCTTCCTACTCGCTGCTGCTATTGTCCCAGACAATCGAACTTCTGTTGGGTCTGATGTTTCTGTCCCCATATTATCCAATTATGCTGGGGATCTATAAGTGCCCCTACTTCCCTCAGGGTGTCTATCCCTAGTATGGTGCCTTCCGGGTTAGGGCAGCACCAAAATTGGGTGGGTATCATTATTCCCTGTATCTCTAATAGTACTACTTCACAATGTCGCTTTTTTGGATCCTCCTCCTATTCCTTGAATATTAACCGTGGTTCTTGTAAGAGGGAGGTCTAGATTAGTTATGGATGCCGACGCTCCCGTGTCCACTAGTATGTTGTACTGCCGGCCCCCTAACACTGCACTAATAAACATACGGGGATCTAGCATCGGCCGTCCCAACCTTCCCTCGGGGTCCGGTAACCCCTAGCGGGTACTGGCCAATTTAAGTAAGTTGATGAGCTCCTCGTTAGAGGGTGGCTCCGGAGGGGGTGGGGCTGGCAGTGTTGTTTCCATCAGTTCCTCACGCGTGATGGGCGGCCCTGTCTGTTTTCTGGTTTGCTGGGGGCCCTTTCCTGCCGCCCTGCCTCCCGCAGTCCAGCATCTTTTTGCTACGTGTCCCAGTTTGTTGCAATTACGGCACCTGGGTCTATCCGTCCCGTTTTCAGCCTCCCTTTGCGGGCAATCTCTGCTAAAATGCCCGTCCTGATGACCTGTGTAACACGTCAAGGGGGCTGCGCGGAGGACCCCCCATCTTCCTTTTCTCCCATCACTAATGCTGCCGCCACTATCTTGGCTACCTTTTCCTTTTGCTCGGCCTTTAATTCCTCCACGTTTTGTGACCATTCTAAGATTTTATCATCACCTTCTCCTATCTTGAATCCCAGCTTAATTATTTTTTGATGCGCCATCCCCAGTCCATCCTTAAACATTTCTAAAAATGCCGTGTCCTCTTTATCGGGGTTGTTAGCACCGGAGTGTTCCTTGTACTCGAGCCATTTCCGCTCTCCATATTCCCCTACAGTTTTGTTCGGTTTTAAATTACTTTTAATATCTTGCTCCAATTAGTTCTTATCGTCCCCAACATTCATCCATCCCGTGCTTGAGGTCTAGTATCCGCTGTGCCTTAGTTTGTATCGGGTTTCCCATTGTCAGCCAGTTGCCGTTTTGCACGGCTTGGATAGCCCTTTGCCAGTTTACATTACCGGTTTTGACCTTTACCAGACTGTGTACGTCTCCTAGGGTTCGATTATGTGCATCGAACATTTCCTCAATCCTTTGCCAGAATTATGTATTTCTGTTATTTGGTTTGGGGGTGGGTAAATCTTTTAGCAGTGTCTGTCTCTCATGCGGGGTGAGGGGAACTTCTTGCATGGTGACGTGACCCTGGTTGCTGCCCGTGTGCAGGGACAGTGGTAGTACGTACGGGAGCTGCCTGTACATACCTGTCATATGCCGGAGGCCCTTCCTGGGTCCTGTTATTATCTTGGGGCTCCCCTCTTTCAGGGAGGGGTATATTTGGGGTACTGAGTGGGGGGGGGGGGTTACTTTTGGGTCGGGTGTTGCTGATGCGCACTGTAGGGTTTGTCCGTTCTCCTTTACAGCCTTTCCTCATTCCGTTATTTTAGTTTTTAATTCCTGAATCAATTCAATGTGGGTATCTATTTCTTTTACCTGTTCCCGATAACAGGTAAGGATAATTACTTGGGCCATTTCAACCTTGTGTTTGCTCTGACTATCCCACCATTTTTTCTGTCTATCGGGGTATCCGTGGGCTGCCACCCTTTCCGTTTCATTTCTTCCATTAATGTTGTGTATTTTTTGCCCAGCAAATTTAGTAGAGACCCTTTTGGTCCCCAGTTACATTCTTCCTCCTTTTTTTTGCTGGCCTGAGTTCCTGTTCCCTCATTGGTTTTATTCGCCTTTTTACTAGCCAGGTTACCCATCTTACTTTGGGCATTCCCTTTAATTCGTGTTTGGGATGCAGGATGTCATCTCTATGTCTCCCCTTGGTGCCGTACACTCATACTGCCACACTTCTGGGTCAATATGTCTCGTCTCTGCGGGGACGTCATCTCTAAGTCTCCCCTTGGTGCCGTACACTCGTGCTGCCACACTTCCAGGTCAATATGTCTCGCCTCTGCGCCATGCGCTTGTACCACTTGGATCAATAGGTCTCATCCATAAGTCTTCCCTTGCAACGTACCCTCATACTGCCGCGCTTCCTACATGCGCGCATCTCAGAGTATGCCTTTTAACCCCCTCCCACCCCTAGATCACCCCTGTCCTCTGTCTCCATCCCTCCGGGACTTGCTACAGATGGTTCTTTGTACAGATGTCCTTCCCTCCCGGTTTACAATGCCACAGCTCTAACTTGAAGGTGGTAAATTAAACATACTCACCCCAACAGCTGGATCATTGTTCCATTCGGGAAGTTCTTGTACCCTGCTTGCAGCACCAAACTGAAGGGGAAAATGGAAAGGCTTCTCTTCCCATGAGCGGGTCCTTTGATATAAAGGGCTGACGCTCGTCCCAACCCACGTAGCAGCCCTCGAAGTATTAGAAGGAGACGGATGGCAAGGTATAACGATCTTTAATTACGGACGTCCGGGAACACTTCTCATCACAGCCGCCTGTGAGTGAAGATGCTCCCTGAATAGCAAAATTGTACATCATTTATACATTTCATAGATCCCTTCACCTCCCCCCCCCCCCCTCCCGGTACGACCTCCCTCGATCTCTAATTGGGTTACCTTATTAGTAATATTTTGGATTGACAGACCAAGATCTTAAGGCAACCTTTAGACCTTAACTGGGATGACCTCATCAGGTTAGAATTTGCTGATCATATGTAGCGTCTAAAAGTCTGTTTGGAGTCTTTTCACAGAGTCTTATCTTGTCGGACTGGACGTACCTTAATATTATCTAGTGTTTTGGTACATCAATGTTGAATCAGTGGCCTCTGGGTCCTTGGTGCTGGAATATATTAGAATGTGAGATCAGCCACAGAACTTCTGCCCCTTTTGCTGAGCCAATGTAGAAGCCGGCACTTTAAACCTTATTTTGCTTATACCCCAATGCTAATTTTCTCTTACAGTGGGTCTTGTGTAATGAGAGAGGACTAATTAGCAATCTCGTCGTGCAAGGCCCCTTAGGGAAGAGTGATCATAATATGGTAGAATTCTTCATTAAGGTGGAGAGTGACACAGTTAATTCAGAGACTAGGGTCCTGAACTTAAAGAAAGGTAACTTCGATGGTATGAGATGTGAATTGGCTAGGATAGACTGGCGAATGATACTTAAAGGGCTGACGGTGGATAGGCAATGGCAAACATTTAAAGATCACATGGATGAACTTCAACAATTGTACATCCCTGTCTGGCATAAAAATAAAAAGGGGAAGGTGGCTCAACAGTGGCTAACAAGGGAAATTAGGAATAGTGTTAAATCCAAGGAAGAGGCACATAAATTGGCCAGAAAAAGTAGCAAATCTGAGGACTGGGAGAAATTTAGAATTCAGCAGAGGAGGACTAAGAGTTTAATTTGGAGGGAGAAAATAGAGTACGAGAGTAAGCTTGCTGGGAACATAAAAACTGACTGCAAAAGCTTCTATAGATATGTGAAGAGAAAAAGATTAGTGAACACTAATGTAGGTCCTTTGCAGTCAGATTCAAGTGAATTCATAATGGGGAACAAAGAAATGGCAGACCAATTGAATAAATACCTTGGTTCTGTCTTGACTAAGGATGACATGAATAACCTCCCGAAAATACTAGGGGAGTGAGGGTCTAGCAGGAAGGAAGAACTGAAGCAAATCTTTATTAGTCAGGAAATTGTGTTAGGGAAATTGATGGGTTTGAAGGCCGATAAATCCCCAGGGCCTGATAGTCTGCATCCCAGAGTACTTAAGGAGGTGGCACTAGAAATAGTGAATGCATTGGTGATCATTTTCCAACATTCTATAGACTCTGGATCAGCTCCTATGGATTGGAGGGTAGCTAATGTAACCCCACTTTTTAAAAAAGGAGGGAGAGAGAAAACAGGGAATTATAGACCAGTTAGCCTGACATCGATAGCTGGAAAATGTTGGAATCAATTATTAAAGATGGAATAGCAGCGCATTTGGAAAGCAGTGACAGGATTGGTCTCAGTCAACATGGATTTATGAAAGAGAAATCATGCTTGACAAACCTTCTAGAATTTTTTGAGGATGTAACTAGTAGAATGGACAAGGAAGAACCAGTGAATGTGGTGTATTTGGACTTTCAAAAGGCTTTTGACAAGGTCCCACACAAGAGATTGGTGTGCAAAATTAAAGCACATGGTATTGGGGGTAATGTATTGACGTGGATAGAGAACTGGTTGGCAGACAGGAAGCAAAGAGTAGGAATAAATGGGTACTTTTCAGAATGGCGGGCAGTGACTAGTGGAGTGCCACAAGGTTCAATGCTGGGACCCCAGCTATTTACAATATATATTAATGATTTAGACGAAGGAATTGAATGTAATATCTCCAAGTTTGCAGATGACATTAAGCTGGGTGGCAGTGTGAGCTGTGAGGAGGATGCTAATAGGCTGCAGTGTGACTTGGACATTTTAGGTGAGTGGGAAAATGCATGGCAGATGCAGTATAATGTAGATAAATGTGAGGTTATCCACTTTGGTGGCAAAAACAGGAAGGCAGAATATTATCTGAATGGTGACAGATTAGGAAAAGGGGAGGTGTAACGAGACCAGGGTGTCATGGTGCATCTGTCATTGAAAGTTGGCATACAGGTACAACAGGCGGTGAAGAAGGCAAATGGCATGTTGGCCTTCATAGCGAGAGGATTTGAGTAGAGGAGCAGGGAGGTCTTACTGCAGCTGTACAGGGCCTTAGTGAGGCCTCACCTGGAATATTGTGTACAGTTTTGGTCTCCTAATCTGAGAAAGGACATTCTTGCTATTGAGGGAGTGCAGCGAAGGTTCACCAGACTCATTCCCAAGATGGCAGGACTGACATATGAAGAAAGACTGGATCGACTAGGCTTATATTCACTGGAATTTAGAAGAATGAGCGGTGATCTCATAGAAACATATAAAATTCTGACAGGTTGGATGCAGGAAGAATGTTCCCGATGTTGGGGAAGTCCAGAACCAGCGGTCACAGTCTAAGGATAAGGGGTAAGCCATTTAGGAACGAGATGAGGAGAAACATCTTCACTCAGAGAATTGTGAACCTGTGGAATTCTCTACCACAGAAAGTTGTTGAGGCCAGTTTGTTAGATATATTCAAAAGAGAGCTAAAGGGATCAAGGGGTATGGAGAGAAAGCAGGAATGGGGTACTGAAGTTGCCTGATCAGCCATGATTTTATTGAATGGTGGTGCGGGCTCGAAGGGTTGAATGGCCTGCTCCTGCACCTATTTTATATGTTTCTATGTTTCTATGTTGCACTTCAATGACTCAAAGAATTACAGGAAATGAGGCTGATAATGCAGTCCAAGTTCTGTGCTCTTGGTGGTAACACTACATGCACGTGTGCACATAAGGGTTTACATTGTGAAATCTATTTGCATAATTTATGGCACTTTGACAGCACCTATTATTCACTGGATGTGCCAGTAGCTAGTGAAGGGCTGCTGGCTGCCCATTGAGTGTGAAGTGTTTTCCCAGTGTGAGTGAGGACACCAGGCATTGAGTGAGGGCATAAGGGTCAGAGGGGCACAGGCGGGCATGTGGGATACTGGGCAAGTGGTGAATTGGTGCCAAGGGCTGTGTTGCTGTGGGGAGCAGGGAGTTTAAATTTATTTTTACAGTTTTTAATGATGGCCTCCACTTCAGCAACCATTCCAAATAGATGCTGTGTGGCTGGAGCTGGCTGTCTGGCTGCTTCAGTGCTCCAGTATATTATGGGGCAGCAACTTATTTAGGTAGAAACTGAAGGCCTAATGAGCCTAGCACACCATTTATCCATTGGCTGCCAGCCCCTTTAGTGTTGATGTCTGCATTGGGGTGCCCGGTTTTCTGCTTCAGTACGTCAGGGGCCCGAAATTCACCGTCCCCAAAGGGACGGCTACCGCGGAGTTTGGCCGGTTGATCGAAAAAAATCATTCAGCTGCCATGGTCGGGTATTTTTCCCTCCCCGAGCCATATTCAGCTCGAGGGGGAATTTCAGCGCTGCTCACTTCTGCCGGAAATGACACGGTGAAGCCGCAGTAAAGGAGGGTTTCCAGCGGTGAGCTCTGCAGCGTGCGGGTCGCTGGAAAGGGACTACCACCGCGGCATTTCACCGAGGAAAAGGTAGGACTTTTCCCGGCAGTGCCCCCGCAAAGTGTTCGATGCGGTGCTCGAACGCGACACTGCTGGGGCCCTTTGGTAGGTAAATAGTTTTATTATTTATTAGTGTTTTTATTTCATTTTCCAGCATGCGCAGTATTTATCTTTTCATATAGTTTTATTAATTATTATTGTTTTATTTCATTTTCCAGCATCCGCAGTATTTATCTTTTGATATAGTTTCATTAATTATTATTGTTTTTATTTCATTTTCCAGCATTTGCTTTATTTATCTTTTCATGTAATTTTATTAATTGTTTTGGCTCCATTAAACCTGCTGAGTGCTGCTCAGAGGTTTGCACATACCCCTGTACTTTTGTACAATTTTCAGATCTGACTCTTTAGTGGGGTCCTGTGGGCTGCAGAGACCTGCTTGGCAGGGTTCACCCTGAGGGTAGGAGGAGTGTTGGGAGGGCAACACCTGGTACACCTGCTCAGAAGCAGGGCGGCACACAAGAGGAGGCGTCGATCCATCGCCATCCTGGAAGAGCCGGGTGCAGACTGGCCAGCACCCTCCTGGGAGGGTGCGTCCTCACATATATGGAGGTGCCTGATACCTCCCCTGCAATCTCCCTCCATGCATTATGTATTGCCTGTCTGCCAGGTCTCCCCATGTCAGGAAACAGTATTCTTCTTCTGTCCTCCACACCGTCCATCGGTGTCTCCAGCTCTATATCAGTGAACTTGTTGGCTCTCCTTGCACCTCTTACACCAGCCATCCTTCCAAACTCCTTCCCCCCCCCCGCTTAGGCCTCGCTGCAAACCCTGGCCTTTAAAAAGGCCAAGGAGCAGCTGGCTCATTAGAAACCCTTACCTGCATGCTGAATTTCTCAGTGGTGATAACGCTCAAATTAAGACAGCTACACCGCTGAAAAATCCACTTTGGAAGGATTCATTAACGCTGGAACCCATTTGTTTACTTTTGGAGCTGAATATGGGGTGGCCCAGCCACGAAAACATTTCGGCGCTAATGGCCACAAAAAGGTGGATGGAGCACCTGCTATCCAGCGGTATTGAATTTCAGGCCCCAGGTGTCTGCCATTTCATTAAAAGCCCCAATGTTTCTGTTGAACTAAATAAAATCTGTTGAATATAGATCATGTAGTGAGGCTCTAATATGAAGCTTCTACATATGTTGACTTTTTTTCCAAAGGATGAAAGACTTATAAAACTCCACCCTAAATTCAGGTAGCTGGAAATCCAGATTCAGTGTTTGGGGCATTTGGGGCCATTTTAATTACTTCCACAATTCCAAGAATGTACCGTGCGAGACGGCAATAAAATGAAAGGACTGATTGCAATCAATTGCTTTAAAAAAATATTTTACAGAGGAATTAGAATATTAAGAATTGTGGAATGCTGGTTATATTTGACATGGTTGACCACACCATCTTTCTCCAATGACTCAGCTCCACTGTGGGACTACCCTCACTTGGTTCCACACTTATCTATTTGATCGTAGCCAGAGCATCTCCAGCAATAGCTTTATATTTAATTACCTTACTCTCTCTACAGTCTTGTAGCTTCCCCAAACCCTCCGTTCCTCTGACCCTGGCCTCTTCTCATCTTCTGTTCCACCTTGCGTGCATTTACATTACAACTTCTACATTTATGCAAACTGGTTTTGGCTTCAACCGGGCACTAAACACATAGTGTGAATGTCCCATTAATCTTGATTTTGTTTTTGAGCTTTCTAGCGAAATAGAATGTAGAAGAAAGTAAATACTAAGTTGTTCCCGGTTCCCTGTGCTGGCCAATATACTGTCTGATTGACATATGATTCCCAACCCACACACAAAAGCAATCTGCAATCTGTAAACATTCATGCTAATCCTGCTTTCCACAGACCATCTTGTGTGAGATAGAGGAGATATTAATACATATGCTTGTGAACTGATGAGTCTCCAAAGCTGGTATTGATCCAATGTTCGATGTTGAGATTGTGCTTGATATTTTCTCCTGAAATCCACTTTATGTATAGAGGGTATGATGTGGGTAGCAGTAGAATGTGCTAAAGTATCTCTATAAATATGGTTTGTCAAGTATTGAGTTATGGTTAGACTCAGAGGTATTTATCGTACTGCACAGCTGGTCCAGGACACTTCCTATTTATGACATTTGAGAAAAAAATGTTAGTGATAGGTTCTGTTGTTTTTGACACAAGGAAATCATTTGAAACGATCTTGTTAGGTTACTTTGTCATTGCAAAGTTGATGCTTCATTTCCACTGTTATTTCTCTAGAAGTGTTCTTCCTGTTCTCTTTTTCTCATCTCACTCTTAACATCCTACCATTTGAATTAATTAAGAAAGCAGATTGATTAAAGTATAAAACAAGTATTTCTGGGGAGGGAGGGGATCAGCCTAAAGGTACCCATGGAGCTTATCCTTTTAGTAAATATTTTTAAATCTCATGGACATTGTTTGTGTGTTTGAAACTATTCATAATAATAATAACTTTTATTTATATAGCGCCTTTAACATAGTAAAATGTCCCAAGGTGCTTCACAGCAGTGTTACAAGACAAAACAGATACATTTGACACCGAACCACAAAAGAAGAAATTAAGGCAGATGACCAAAAGCTTGCTTAAAGAGATAGGTTTTAAGGAGCGTCTTAAAGGAGGAAAGAGAGGTAGAGAGGCAGAGAGATTTAGGGAGGGAGTTCCAGAGCTTAGGGCCCAAACAGCTGAAAGCACGGCCACTGATGGTTGAGCAGTTATAATGGGGGATGTTCAAGAGGGCAGAATTTGAGGAGCGCAGACATCTTGTGGGATTATTGTATTATTGCAAAGTTATACTGAAATCCGAGACTACTGGCGTGTTGGATCCCTACTTTGTACTTATACAATTTTTAGCTTGTAACATTGTAGGACAGCCCCTTAAAACTCTCCTAACATGACCAAAGAGTATGGGGTGGAAATTTGGTCGCGCCTCTTGAGGGCAGTCAGGACAGACGACCTACGTGGACACCCTGGACCAGCTGCAGCCATGGAGGGCCCGACTGCTGACTGCACCGCCTCAGGATGTGCGGCAGCAGTGTGGAGTGGCTGGGGTGCAGGCCATAGCAGGTGCAAAGGCGGACTGACAGTGGCGGAAGTCGGAATGCTGTCTTCGTGAGGAAGGACAGTAGCTTCCATTTCCAGCGGTGGTAACCCAGGCGGAGCGGTAATTGTAGCACTTTGAAAAACTTTGCCTCTACTGCCGAGAAATTTGTCGGAATCGGACAAAGGGCTACGCAAAATCAGCCGTTGCACACTTGATCTGGAGGCTGTGGAGAGGGGCAACAATGCCTACAGCCTGGAGGGGGACGAAGGCCATCGCCATGGGTGTCCAGGGCGCTGTGGAGGGAGGTGGCCCAGCACATCTCTGCCCACGACACGGTGGTGAAGACAGTGACTCAATGTCGCAAGAAATACAACGACCTCACTAGGGTCGTCGGGGTGATTACCCTTTACATTCACCTTGCAATGCATTCGTGTGAGCCTCGCTGTCTTATACAATGTAAAGGCTTTACACTGCCCATCCCTTCTCTATATGTATCAGGCCATGCTCCTCGTTGTTGGAGACACCCTAAAAGCTCTCTACCGTCTCATCAGATATGCCCTGCCCATCCAAGCATCTCTCATCTTCTAGCTCCTGACTCAGCCTGAGGACACCCACCAACACCTTTTAACTCTCCATATGCGGTCACAGGCCTTCAGCCTTATACTCACGCGTAGCTCTTTGTCCCCAAATCCCAAATTTGACACAACCAGAAGCGGCCTCAATGAGCGACAGTGGGGTCCCAGAGGTGATAGCGTGTGCCATGGCTGACACGACAGCAGCCATGACATCACAAGCCAAAGCCACACAAGGCTTTTGTGACCTCATGCGATCTCAGACTGCAGCGTTCAAGTGTTCCCTGCGTTTATGCTGTCTCAGAGTGATGCCATGCAAGCAGTGTCTCCCACTATCCTCTCTGTCATCCCCACAGTCGGACGGGGAACAGACGGTGCCACAGCAGGTCAACAATCTGTGGAAGCATATATTGCCCCTGATGCTCTGGCACCGCCCCGGAGGACTGGCAGTGTGCCGCTGGAAATGGAAGCTGCTGTCCTTCCTCACGAAGACAGCATTCCAACTTCCGCCACTGTCAGTCCGCCTTTGCACCCGCCATGGCCTGCACCCCAGCCACCCCACACTGCTGCCGCAATCCTGAGGCGGTGCAGTCAGCAGTCGGGCCCTCCATGGACGCAGCTGGTCCAGGGTGTACACGTAGGTCGTCTGTCCTGACTGCCCTCAAGTGGTCTTACTGCAGGCACTGAGGCCACATTGAGGAGGAGCAGTAGGCGTGGGAGTGGGGTGAGGCAGAGGGGTGGGAAATGCCAGCGTCAGACCCATGAACAAATGTCTCCCAATGGGATCCCTGTAAAAATGTAATCAAGTCTCATGTTTGTTTGTTTTCTTTGAAGGGGTGGGTGCTCCATGTTGTTTTATTTGATGTGTGGGGTTTTTGGTGTTGTTTCAGCAATGTATGAAAAATAAACTGTGACTTTGACCATCTCCTTCAGCCTCTGGTGTATGACTGTGGACTTGTGATGGAGATGTGGCATTATTGTGGCACAATGCAAGGTCATTATTAGCTGCATCCCTCAGCTCCCTCCATTGAAGCAAACCGATCCTTTATGAGCCGCTGCTGAATAGCCCTGCCGCTATCAATATTGGCACACTGCCTCCTCCATAGCTGCTGCTGGTCCTCGTCGTGTTACTTGACATTTGGGGCGTCGCCAGGCTCCTGTTCCTCTTCCCTTTTCTCCTCCCCCTCGTCCTCCTCCTCTTGCGGTGGACCTGCAATTCCTACTTGCAAGGCCTGGGCCCTCATGAAGGCCAATGTGCAGCATACAGCACACCACAGTGAATAGTGAGGCTTGTTGAGGGGAGTATTGAAGGCTGCCTCCAGAGCGGTCCAGGCATCGGAATCACTATTGTCTGCTGTATGATGTTGTGGGTGGCGGCATGGCTCTCATTGTAGCATTCCTCCGGCTCTGTGGTGGGGTTGCTGAGGGGGGTTATTAGCCAGGTGACCAGGCCGTATCCCTTGTCCCCGAGCAGCCAGCCTCAGCCTTGCCATGGTGCTGTGGAAACAGTCGTGGCACAGTGCTCTCCAGCAGGATAAAGGCATCATATGTGCTTCCAGGATAGCGAGCAATGACTGCAAGGATGCGCTGCATGTGGTCACACACCAGCTGCACATTTAGGGAGTGGTAAACCCTTTCTGTTTCTGAAGACCTCTGCATTCTGCAATGGTGCATGTATGTGCAGTCAATTGCTCCTTGGACCCTTGGGAAGCCTATTATCCTGGCATACCCACTTGCGTGCTCATCCTGTTTCTCCCTGGTCATCAAGAAGGTAATGAAGTCCATTCTACATGTGCAGAGAGCCTGTGTGATATTGCAAATGCAGCAATGTGCTGTGAATTGTGAGATGCTGCATATGTCCCCTGATGCAGCCTGGAAGGAGTTGGAGGCATAGAAGCTGAGTGCCACCGTGACCTGCACTGTGACGGGCAGTGCAGTTCTGATGCCGAGGTGAGGCTGTAGATCTGGCTGCAGGAGATGCCATACCTCTGTAACTATCTCCTTTCGGAAGCGCAGCCTTCTGACACACTGCTCCTCCAACAGGTCCAGTAAAGTTGCTGCCAGTAAAGTCCTGACGTCTAGGGGCTCTCCTACTTCAGCCGCCAACATGGCCAACAACCCTTCTCTATTGACACCAGCTTGCTAGAGCATGTACAATGCAACGCTGGTGAATTAGTAAGGCCCCCATTAAAGTTTTTAAAATGACTTTTTCTCAAGCTAAAGTATTATGTCTGTCTGCCGCTGCAAACTCGGAGGCTCACGCACCGTGCTCTGTGTAAATATTGCACTGACTGTGATACAAGGGTAACGCTTGCTCATACCTTTAAGGAGCCACCAGTTAACGACTCTGCAAGCCTGTACTGACTGTTTTTCCAGACATTATTATTAATGGGCGCTAAATGAGACGGATGCGTCTAATTTAGTGAGTGGGGCATAAACGTGGGCGTTGCATCAGGACTGACATTATGATCGGAGTGATTGTCAGCAGTCAGGCGCTAGCGGTTTGTGCCCCCAGTAAACGTCTAATGAATTTTGTGTCGGGACGCTAAAAGCTGCGCGCCCGGTCACTAAGCTCCAACACTCGCATTAACGCCCCCTCTGGCCGCTAACTGAGGCTATAGACAACCGAAAGTCCAGCACCATATCTGTTGAGCTCTCTGAGGGAGTACTATCTCAATCGGCCTGTGGGTATTTGTTATTCTGATTGAGAATTTATGAAATGAAATACACAGAGGGTTGAAAGACAGACTGTCTATATGTGTTTTCCCTTGAATCTTGATAATAATGGGTATGAAATGAATTGCTTCCTTGTGGCACCTAATGGAAATTAATGTCTAGGTTTTGAAAAGTGCCAGTCATAATCATTTAGTTCAACATGTCACAATATTTTTAACCAAGAAATACATTTTTCAAAAAGGTTTTGTAATAATTCATTAAAATCACTGTTGCATAATTTTAATTGAACTGGAATGCATTGCCTGAAAGGGTAGTTGTCATGTATGTATGCTTGGGGTTACTGGCCACAAGGTGGCGCCACTGTCAGAGGTCATTGGGCTGTACGCATGTGTGTGCGGCCCTGGTATAAAAGGCAAGCCATCATGTAATGTAATCACTTTGGGCCCTAATAAAGCAGAGCCAGGTTTGCACCTGTGTTAGTTTACAGTATTCAGTCTATCGAGTTATCACCTACATAACATTTGGGGACAAGGTAACTTAAGAACCTTCGCATGCAAGAATGAGCACAATTGGAATTCTGGAGAGATTCATGGAGGGAGAGGACTGAGCAGATTTTGTAGCTCGCCTGGACCAGTATTTCGTGGCCAACAAAATGGATGAACCCACTGACACAGTTAGGCACAGGGCGGTCTTCCTCACGGTTTGCGGGCCAAAAATCTATGGACTCATAAAGAATCTTCTCTTGCCTGCAAGTCCAATGGACAAGAACTATGAGGAATTGTGTTCTCTGGTACATGACCATCTCAAATCAGAAGAAGGCATCATCATCTCACGATATCGATTCTACACGCACTTTCGTTCTGAGGGCCAGGATGTGTCAGAATTTGTTACCGACCTGAGACGTCTAGCTGGACCGTGTAAGTTCGAAAATGCATTGGGAGACATGCTGCGGGACTTCTTTGTAATCGGCATCAACCACGAGGTGATCCTGCGTAAGCTACTGGCGGCGGAGATGCTGGATTTGAGCAAGGCCACCACAATTGCCCATGCATGACGACGGACAAAACTTAAAGCAGATATCATCAAAAAATCAGAACTCAGCAAGTACTGTAAACAAGATTATATTGTCGTTTGGCAGAGCTGCATATGGTAGGGCCTACTCGACTGCATATGCAAAACCTGTGGTTGCCCAAAGTCTGCCAACGGGAATTAATCCATGTTGGCATTGTGGGGCAATCATCGGCCTCATCAGTGTTGGTTTAAACAGTACATTTGTAAAGGCTGTTCGAGACTGGGGCATTTCCAGCGCATGTGTCCGCAACTGAGCAAGCGTGCTGCGACACACCACATGGAGGATGTTGACCAGTATAGTGCGGATCCGGATATGCAATCCGAGATACCAGATGAGGAAGTGTATGGACTGTATTCATTCCTAACAAAGAGCCAACCGATAATGATTAATGTGAAATTTAATGCTGTGCCGGTACCGATGGAATTGGACACGGGTGTGAGTCAATCAATAATGAGCCAGAGGACATTCGTCAAGGTGTGGGATACTAAGGCTGTGAGGCCTAAGCTGAGTCCAGTCAATGCCAGGTTGCGTATGTACACTAAAGAACTCATAACAGTGATTGGCAGTGCAGTAGTCAAGATGTCGTATGATGGTGCGGTTCATGATTTACCATTATGGATTGTTCCAGGCAATGGTCCAACGCTGTTCAGTAGGAATTGGCTTGAAAAAAATCAAGTGGAATTGGAACGATATCAAAGTGTTGTTGTCGGAGGATGATAGTCCATGTGCTCAAGTGCTAAGCAAGTTCCCCTCGCTGTTTGAACCAGGCATTGACAATTTCACAGGAGCCAAGGTGCAGATCCACGTGGACTCGGATGCAAGACCCATCCATCATAAAGCTCGGGCAGTTCCGTACATGATGAGGGAGAAGGTTAAAATCGAACTGGACAGACTCAAGCGTGAAGGGGTCATATCACCAGCCGAATTTAATGAATGGGCCAGCCCCATTGTTCCTGTGTTGAAGAGTGATGGCACTGTCAGGATGTGTGGAGACTACAAGGTTACGATCAACCGAGTTTTGAAACAGGATCAATACCCATTACCAAAGGCTGATGACCTGTTTGCAACGCTAGCCGGGGGGAAATCGTTCACTAAACTGGATCTGACGTCGGCCTACATGACACAGGAGCTGGTCGAGACATCGAAGAAACTTACGTGCATCAACACTCATAAAAGACTGTTTATCTACAACAGGTATCCTTTCGGAATTCGCTCGGTTGCAGCCATATTTCAGAGGAACATGGAGAGTCTACTGAAGTCTGTACCTAGAACCGTCATGTTCCAAGATGACATCCTGGTCACAGCTCATGACACCGCCGAATATCTGAACAACCTGGAAGAGGTTCTACATCGTCTGGACAAAGTGGGACTCAGACTGAAATGTTCAAAGTGCGTCTTCATGGCACCGGAAGTTGAATTCCTGTGGAGGAAAATTGCTGCTGACGGCATCAGGCCTATGGACTCGAAAACCAAGGCCATCAAAAATGCACCCAAGCCTCAGAATCTGATGGAGTTGCGTTCGTTCCTTGGTCTACTCAACTACTTCGGTAATTTCCTACCTAGATTGAGCACTTCATTAGAGCCACTGCACATTCTGCTAAGAAAAGGCGACAACTGGGTTTGGGGTGCGTCTCAAGATAGAGCTTTTGAGAAAACTACTAATCTGCTTTGCTCTAACAAGCTGCTGGTACATTATGATCCATATAAGTGTCTAGTATGGAGTTGGTTGCATGCTCCAACAAGCTAATGAGTTGGGTAAATTGCAACCTGTTGCGTATACTTCTAAAAGTTTGTCAAAGGTGGAAAGAGCCTACAGCATGGTAGAAAAAGAAGCATTAGCCTGTGTGTATGGGGTTAAAAAGGTGCATCAGTACCTGTTTGGTCTTCGATTTGAACTGGAAACAGATCACAAGTCACTTATTTCATTGTTTTCGGAAAACAAAGGTATCAATACCAATGCATTGTCCTGCATCCAGAGGTGGGCGCTGACATTATCTGCCTATGATTACGCCATTCGCCATAGACCTGGCACCGAGAATTGTGCTGATGCACTGAAGCATCTGCCATTTCCCACACCGGAGGTGAAGATGCCACAACCTGCAGACCTATTGTTAGTTATGGCTGCTTTTGAAAGTGAAGGAATCCCTGTCACGGTGCAACAAGTTAAGACCTGGACCAGCCAGGACCCGATATTATCGGTTGTGAAATATTGTGTCCTCAGTGGTGATTGGTCTGCCATACCCAAGCAAATGGGTGTTGAGACCAAACCTTACAACCGTCGCAAAGATGAACTATTCAGTCAGATTGTTTACTGTGGGGTAATTGTGTTGTTATGCCTAAGAAAGGCAGAGAGAAATTTGCACATAATCTACATAGTACTCATCCTGGTATTGTCATGATGAAAGCCATTGCCAGGTCTCATGTATGGTGGCCTGAAATTGACTCTGATCGGGAATCATATGTGCATCAGTGCAACACTTGCATGCAGCTAAGTAAAGCACCAGCGGAATCGCCGCTGAGTCTGTGGTCGTGGCCATCTAAACCATGGTCCAGGATCCACATCGACTTTGCAGGTCCCTTCCTGGGAAAGATGTTTTTAGTTGTGGTGGATGCATATTCCAAGTGGATAGAGTGTATAATCATGTCATCCAGTACAGCCACAGCTACCATTGAGAGCCTTCGTGTCATGTTTGCCACTCATGGTCTGCCCGACATCGTTGTAAGTGACAATGGACCTCGCTTCATGAAACTCAATGGTATCAAACTTGTGAGGTCAGCACCATTCAAACCCGCATCTAATGGTCAAGCAGAGCGTGCTATCCAAACCATCAAGCAGAGTATGACACGTGTAACTCAAGGTTCACTGCAGACTCGCTTGTCATGCATATTGCTTAGTTACAGGACAAGACCCCACACGCTTACCGGGGTCCCCCCTGCTGAACTATTGATGAAGAGAAGTCTCAAGACCAAACTCTCTCTTGTCCATCTGACTTGAATGATCATGTTGAATACAGACATCAAAGTCAGCAGTGGTATCATGATCGCGCTGCTGTGTCACGCGACATTTCTGTTAACGATCCTGTGTATGTACTGAATTATGGTCAAGGTCCCAAGTGGATCGCCGGTACTGTTACAGCCAAGGAGGGTAACAGAGTGTTTATCGTCAAGCTCAAGAATGGGCAAACATGCAGGAAACATGTTGATTAGATAAAGCTGTGGCACACGGATGAACCGGAACAGTCTGAGGAAGACACAATCAGTGACCAACCAATCTACCCTCAGTCATCAGAGGACTCCACTGTCATCAATGAATCTGGACTTTCAATCCCTGACATGGTCATTGCCACTCCCATCAGATCGGCTACCCAGCCCCCAGTCATAACAGACTCAGAACGCTTGCCCAAGGCTGGAGTTGAACTGAGACGATCAACTCAGGAGCGGAAAGCCCCAGACCGTCTCAATTTGTAAAAAGACTGTTACTAATATCTTAAAGGGGGATATTGTCATGTATGTATGCTTGGGGTTACTAGCCATCAAGTGGCGCCACTGTCGGAGGTCATTGGGCTGTACGCACGTGTGTGCGGCCCAGGTATAAAGGCAAGCCATCATGTAATGTAATCATTTGGGCCCTAATAAAGCAGAGCCAGGTTTGTACCTGTGTTAGTTTACAGTATTCAATCTATCAAGTTATTACATACATAACAGTAGTGGTAGCAGATTCAATAGGGAATTAGATATACACTTAAAAAGGAAACATTTGCCTGGGGAAAGGGCAGAGGAGTGGGACAAATCCACAGCTCTCAGAGAGTTGGCCTCAGATATGATGGGCCGCATGGCTTCGTTCTGTGCAGCATGATTCTATGAATTCTCAGAATTACTTAAGATTTTTCATTCTTTTCAAAGAATTATGTTTATTTGAACATTTAAACCTAGAAATTACTTTTGCCATCACTAGTAATGGCTGTGTTACTTCAGGACAAGGTGTGATTCATTTCAGGAGTGCAACACTGCATTCATTTTTTGTTTGGCTTTATCAACAACCACAACTTGT
Source organism: Pristiophorus japonicus (assembly GCF_044704955.1). Lineage (NCBI taxonomy): Eukaryota > Metazoa > Chordata > Chondrichthyes > Pristiophoridae > Pristiophorus > Pristiophorus japonicus. The sequence goes on along the minus strand of NC_091979.1, from coordinate 272,914,103 downwards.
ATTTATATAGCGCCTCTAATGTAATGAAATATCCCAAGGCTCATGACAGGAGTATTATGCAATGAAAATTTTACACCAAGCCGCATAAGTTGAAATTGACACAGGTGACCAAAAGCATGGTCAAAGAGGTATGTTTTAAGGAATGTCTTGAAGGAGGAAAGAGAGATGGAGAGGTTTAGGCAGGGAGTTCCAGAGCTTGGGGCCTAGGCAACGGAAGGCACAGCCGCCAATGGTTGAGCGATTACAATCAAGGATGCTAAGGAGGACAAACTATCATGGCACACTACACAATTATTGCTGGCATAGAGTGGCTGATTGGCATTATAATGCTGAATCCATGTGGTTGCCTTGTTGAGTTTTTTGATACCGACATCATTTATTTGAACTTGCATAATTTTGCAACATTATCTCTTCACAGCTGCGATGCATTGAGGATGCTGATTTATAACCGGCATTGCAACGGCTGTTGCAGATTGGTTTGCTCTGGTCAGCACTGACCAGCTGAAGAAGAAAGCAACTAATTGAACTCTGTTGAAGACCATGGCCTGAACTTTGCTCAATGGGCAAAATCGGGAAATGCGTCCGTCTGGCTGGGGTGAAATTGTGCCCAAGTTTCCGCGCAAACTAATTGATATAAGCCCAAACATAAAATCTCCTATGAATCAGTGCAATCAACGAGTGTAATCGAAACATAACTGGAAAAGAGCCAATGGCGTCTCATGATGCTAGGATGGGGTAGTATAAAAGATAAGCAGAAACAAATTCTCCTTCAAAGTGAGGCTGGAGACCGCAAAGTATGCAGCACTCATCTCTCTGTCCTGCAAACGTTTACAGTAATTAATTTAAATAACTCAGCAGTGAGTCTGAAGTGTTTTTTTTTAAACTTTTCCCTCCCTGCAGATGACTGACAGTGAGAAGGAGGCTGCCCGCAAGCGGACTCCTCATTGCAGCTCGAGTCCATCGAGCTGGCAGATGAGTGTACGGGGGAAGGGCAGGGCTTCTCACCAACACTCCTTCCTGGGAGTGCAGCCCCAACCCCACCCTCAGGCCACTCCCCAAGCAGAGACAGAGTCAAGCGACCAGCCGTGCACCAGTGACACAGATAACTGTGCTCAGAGAGCGACTCCGTGCCGCGACAGCTCCCAGGTGTCTGACTCCAGCAATACTGTGGCGGGTTGGGGGGGCGGGGGGGAGATTTAGAGGAGGTGGCGGGTTGGGGGGGGGGGGGGAGATTTAGAGGAGATGGAGGATGCATTTGCCTCTCCAGAGGCGGCCATGGAGCGGTGAGTCAGCAGAGTCTGGCTTGTCATCGGCAGACATGAAGGGACGTCTGCTGACGGAGCATCGAAGGGGAACGGGCTCCATCAATGAGAACACAGACAATCTTGATGGCCTGATGTAAGTTCCTGCTGGGGTGATCTGCAGCAGCATCGCACGGCTAGCACTACAGCTCCGGGAGCCCATACAGCAGTTGAATGCTGCTTCAACAGGCAATTCAGCGGCAAAGGGTTGACAAAGTAGAAGTCAGGGACCCAACTTAATGGAGGCTCAGGCTTCTGCTCGCGAGGCTTTGCGAGACAGACTGGAGGGTGCGATGACTCGGGGCTTTCAGTGTCTCAGTGACGCCTTGCGGAATCTGGCAGCTGCCCCTGATCCACCCATCAGGGCAGATCAGTTCCGCACTGATGGGTTGGCTCATGCGGTCTGCGTGGCTGATACTTCCAGCTCCATGGGTGGCAGCAACACCCTGGGCTCCAGCCTTACAGCAGCAGGCACGCTACCAGCTGCACACGACAGGCTGCACGAGGCAACTCAGGATCTCAATCCCTGGATGCAGGGAGTAGCATTCCTGCTCCAGGAGCAGATGGCCATAAGAGCCGGTGAGGCAAGGCCCATGGCTCATTATCCATCCATCCGTACCGGCTGATAGGCAGCACAGGGGGCCAGCTGGTAGAAGAGCTCATCTGGGCATTGGAGCCAAGCGAGGCGCCTTGAGAGAGTTGGGGCAATTTAATTCCTGTCTCCAATACCTCCACTTTCACCCCCTTATGGTTTAACAGGAGGAAAGCTGCTAGGCTGGAAGATATTTGTTAAAGTTTAACACAGTCTTTGCACAATTTTCAAAAAGTTTCCATCACTCGGTCTTACAAATTGTTGTGATAAATTTTTGTACACGTGGATCTGAGAGCAAGTCAGGAGGAAGCTCGAGGCCCTGGAGAACCTGAGTGGAGATTCTCTGCTCCCCTGAACTCCCACTGCAAATTTGCAGCAGGTGAGGGAGGGGAGTTGGAAAGTCAGATTCTGAGCGCCAGCAATATGTTGGAGAATGTTTCTCCAATCAGGCAGCACTGGGCAGGCAGGGGGCTAATGCTGCTGGAGTACGTGAGGCTCATCACACATCAATAAATATGAATATTATATGCAGCCACCCTGCTCTGCATTTTCTGATGGTTTGCTCCAATGTGCGATGCCATCAATGTGCATCTGTAATAAACAGGCACACCAGCAGGAGAAGTGGCTTCCTGGTCACCTTAAAGCTGTGTTTCCATTTATTTTGGGAACAATGGAGACCTTTTGTTTTGGCCTATTTGGTTTCATAGAATCATAGAAAAATTACGACACCGAAGGAGGCCATTCGGCCCATCGAGTCCATGTCGGTCTATAAAGAGCTACCCAGCCTAATCCCGCCTTCTAGCACTAGGTCCGTAGCCCTGGAGGTTATGGCTCTTTAATTGCACATCCAAGTACCTTTTGTTCCGTTTATTTAATCGCATTTTGTTTTGCATTTCAGTTTAATCTTGCCTTTTATTTTTTTTCTTTTTCCCTTGTCTACTACTACCACTCGAGGGAGTTTCACTGTGATTTGCGACAGCACCTACCCCTTTCCCCCCTGTATAGGATGGACATTCCTTTGAGAACCCCTCTTGTCCTCACAGAGCTAGAGGATGTGGTAGAGTTCCACAAGATGCGTAGATGCAAGTGTATCTGTATTGCTAGCATGTTTAGCCCAAGCAGGTGGGTGTAGAGACTGTGCCACAGCGATTGGGCATGCCTGAGGAGCTCTGTCCTCACTGCTTATACTTCACCAGGAAGGTAGCCATCTCCTGCACCACACCTCCAAACCTCTTTTGCACCTGGCCTGGCCCTGCCCATGGTGGTAAACGTTTGGACTGCTCTTGTCCCCTATGTAGGAAACATTTGCAGGGCTATGGGCAAAGAGCAAGGGAATAGAGGTAATTGGATAGTGCTTTCATAGAACCAGCACAGGCCTACCTATGATGATGACAGGCATGATGGGCTGAATGGCCTCCTTAAGGCTTGAAAGTAATGCTAATTATTGACACATAACAGAGTTTTCCTGCACAGTTCTGACAGTCATTTTATTTCTTCTATTTTGGAATGATGTGTATAGTATCACTAATATCTAATGTTACATGAACTCTGGTAAGATCTTACTGTTAGCAATTATTAGTAAGCATGCTTGTTAGCAAAATGGTAATCATGTTCAAGTAACCTCAAACATTATTCCAAGAGAAACCTCACCGTGAAAGCTCAGGGTTTGTAACAACCATCCAAAGACAATGAGAATCATGGAGCCCTGTAACACGCTATTTCCTCCACACAGCAACATTCCAGTGCAGAGAATTGGTATCACGAGTTGAATTTTAATTGCATTTTGCATCTCTTACTTTAAGCTTCCTAACTTTAAGAACATAAGAACATAAGAAATAGGAGCAGGAGTAGGCCATGTGGCCTCTCGAACCTGCTCCACCATTTAATAAGATCATGGCTGATCTGATCATGGACTCAGCTCCACTTCCCTGCCCGCTCCCCATAACCCTTTACTTACCGCTCAAAAATCTATCTATCTCCGCCTTAAATATATTCAATGACCCAACCTCCACAGCTCTCTGGGACAGAGAATTCCATAGATTGACAACCCTCAGAGAGAAGAAATTCCCCTCATCTCAGTTTTAAATGGGCAGCCCCTTATTCTATGTCCCCTAGTTGTAGTTTCCCCTATGAGTGGAAATATCCTCTCTGCATCCACCTTGTCGAGCCCCCTCATTATCTTATATGTTTCAATAAGATCACCTCTCATTCTTCTGAACTCCACATGCTTTATGCGGAGCTCCTTCGTGGTAAATGAGCCAAAGGAGGACAGCGGAAACATTATAAGGACACCCTCAAAGCCTCCCTGGTAAAGTGCGACATCATCACTGACACCTGGGAGACCCTGGACGAAGACCGCCCGAGGTGGAGAAAGTGCATCCGGGAGGGCGTTGAGCTCTTTGAGTCTCAAGGCAAAGAACGTGAAGAGGCCAAACACAGGCAGCGGAAGGAGCACGCGGCAAACCAGCCCCACCGACCCCTTCCCTCGACAAATATCTGTCCCACTTGTGACAGGGTCTGTGGCTCTCGAATCGGACTGTTCAGCCATTAAAGAACTCACTTTGGGAGTGGAAGCAAGTCTTCCTCGATTTCGAGGGACTGCCTATGATGATGAATATTTATAGACCTAACCTACTCAACCTATCTTCATAAGTCAACCCCCTCATCTCCAGAATCAACCTAGTGAACCTTCTCTGAACAGTCTCCAATGCAAGTATGTCCTTCCTTAAATACGGAGACCAAAACTGTACGCAGTACACCAGGTGTGGCCTCACCAATACCCTGTACAGTTGTATCAGGGCTTCTCTGCTTTTATACTCTATCCTCCTTGCAATGGCCAACATTCCATTTGCCTTCCTGATTACTTGCCAGACCAGCATACTAACATGCACAAGGACCCGCAGGTCCCTCTGTATTGCAACACTTTGCAATTTTCTCCATTTAAATTATAATTTGCTTTTCTATTTTTTCTGCCAAAGTTGTAAGCATCGGCTCCCCAAAGATGGTTAGCTATCTGGACATTGTGTTTTAATATTTCTCACTGCAGAAAAGGCTGGCAGCCGGTTGTGGGAGGGGCCCAGGTACCTTTCCATGTTGTACTCGAAATCCACACCTGATGGGCGGAGGTGGTCTCAGAAGTTACAATGGCCAGGAGAAGGCAACTCATCACAGGTAATGGGCAAAGTTGGGGGTTCTATTGTTAAGCAATGTGAACTGATCAGTGATCAAGCCATTACCTGGAATGAGATAACCCTGAGAGGCAGAAAACCAGAACAATAGAACACAATTAAGCCCCAGTTGGAAGTGAAACCCCATCACCAGCCATCACTGGAATACACATGGGCCACTCAGACAGGAGCCTCGAAACAAGGAAAACTTTATTGGACCAGACGAAGCAAACAAACAGGACCTCGAAACAAGGAAAAACTTTATTTGGCCAGAAGAGGCAAACAGACTTTGGATATAAAAGGTGGCCGCATGGCCATAACTCTCTCTCTTTTTGCTCTCGCTTGCTTCACCTCTACAAGGACCGAGTACTCCGCCTGGGACAGAGAAAAGAAATCATAGGCAGTACGGAACCAGAAGAGACATGTTTTCACTAGAAGAACCAGTGAGTAAGCCAACGAATTGGTGAGCATCATCCTGCCTTTAAGATCTTTAAGATCACAGCCACTGTGTGAGGAGGTGTCATGTGTTCTCCCAACCAAGCCTTAGAAGGGTTTTAGTGGGGAGGTTTTCCTGTGAGGACCATAGGAGTACGCCCAGCCAGTCAGTACAGATTCGGGGTTGCACTGTGGATCAGAACAGAGGGTTTCGACGTTGGGTACTTTGCGATGGGGGCGGTTTAGACATGCCAGGGTATTGCATTGTACTACATCATCACTGTGTTTACTTGTAGTTTTGCTGTGTTGAGGTAGCTTAAATAAAGCATTGACGGTTGAGCCAGAAGTATTTGTCCGTGACTCATTCATCTGTTCAGTATAGTAATCACTCCCAGGTCTAGAACTATTGTAACATGGGGGTGCGTCGAAAACACTTAAGAGAAACCACTTACAGAATGGACAACCTTACATTTTCCCACATTATATTCCATCTGCCAAATCTTTGCCCACTCACTTAGACTGTGTATATCCCTTTGCAGATTTTTTATGTCCTCCTCACAATTTGCTTTCCCACCCATCTTTGTATCATCAGCAAACTCGGCTACATTACACTCAGTCCATTCATCCAAGTCATTAATATAGTTGAGGACCCAGCATCGATCCCTGCAGCACCCCACAAGTCACTGTTTGCCAACCAGAAAATGACCCACTTATCCTGACTCTCTGTTTTCTGTTAGTTAGCCACTTCTCTATCCACGTTAATATATTACCCCTAACCTTGTGAACTTTTATCATGTGTAGTAACCTCTTATGTGTCACTTTATCAAATGCCTTCTGGAAATCCAAATACACCGCATCCACTGGTTCCTCCTTATCGACCCTGCTCGAAGAACTCCAGCAAATTTGTCAAACATAATTTCCCTTTCATAAAACCATGCTGACTCTGCTTGATTGAATTATGCTTTTACAAATGTCCTGCTTCTGCTCCCTTAATAATGTTCTCCAGCATTTTCCCAATGACATATGTTAGGCTAACTGGTCTATAGTTTCCTGCTTTTTGTCTGCCTCCTTTTTAAAATAGAGGCGTTACATTTGCGGTTTTCCAATCCGCTGGGACCGCCCCAGAATCCAGGGAATTTTGGTAGATTACAACCAATGCATCTACTTTCTCTGCAGCCATTTCTTTTAAGACCCTTTAAATGAGTACGATGTTGCTCTTTAACATCAAGACACGAGGACTAATTCTAACTTGACCCACCCAGCGGAAACAGGTCGCAAGCAGAATTCAAATAGCTGTGGTAAATGAACTGCCTCATTCTCGAGCTGCAGCCATAGTTACTGGGGCCTTCCTCTGGGCGGTCCAGGCATCCACTGAATCGAGCAGTGCCCTCAAGGCACTCTGCAAATCGGGGTGCTCGGAAATGCACAGTACCCTGATTTTCTTTCAAGGGACAGTTGGACAGCCAGTTCATCTTGCACACTTCATCAAGTTGTGAAAGAAAGAAAGACTTGCATTCATATAGCGCCTTTCATGGCCACCGACCATTACAGCCAATGATGTGCTTTTGGAGTGTAGTCACTGTTGTGATGTGGGAAACGTGAAGGCAAAGAGGCCCCTAAAAGGTAAGTGAAAATGTATTTATGTGGGGCCAGGAGCAGCAGAGGTGATGATGCGGAAGTCTGGTGGCACAATAGTGGGACCACCACTGGTAGGATCGGGCAGCCTTCCCACCAGCCACCTAAGAGTTAAAATCCACCCTCATATTGCTTAAATCTCATAAATATTTATTTGTGCAGTTTGTTGATTGACAGGGTATTGCCAGCCTTTCATTAGGGCAGACAACAACTTGACAGTTGCAGAGCAGGGTTCAAGTCAGTCCTGTACTTACATGCTCAAAAAGTGAACCCGGCTCTGAAACCATAAAGATGACAAAAGATTGGGCTGTCACAAGAAATGAGAAAGACTTCAGTGGTATCACATTACTTTGGTAATTTCTTTCATGCACTAAAATTCATTACCAGATATACAGATGTGGCCTTCCTGAGACACCCACACTGCGCACTGCCACCCACAAAAACAGTGATAATTGAATGCACAGCCATCACAGTGATGACAGTAATGAATCTCTACTTCTATCACAGGCAGATGCTTGTGAATAAATACTGGCAATCTAATTTTCCATAACGATTAGCTTTAACTACTACGTATAGCTTGTAGATGTCATTGTTATGCAGTTGGCATGTTATACATATTTCGGAAAAATGGCATGGAATTTATTTCCCTTCGACATGCAGCCTGTATGATTAGTGGAAAAAACAAAAATGTCAGGTTAGAAATAGGTTAGCAACATTGTATATAATATGTGACTAAAAATAATTCTTAATGGGATAAATGTAAATATTAGTTTTATTAATATATTTTTACAAATTCAAGAAAGATAATTATTTTAAGAATTAATATTTTGTTTCAAATAGAGTCACAATTTAAAGCATGACCTTGTCCATTCCCATGTACTTAATATAACTGCCCTTGCCTCTGTCAGTTCTGGTCAGAATCTTTATTTCATTTCACAATTAATATTTTATGCAGGAATCACAAAACATAAAGCTTCAATTTGCAATACTTTCAAATTCAGTTTACCATTTAAAACTGTGCCTCAGAAGTTACATCGCTGAAAAAGAAAAAACAAGAAATTAAGGACTACAGACAATTGCAACAGCCTGGAAGTACAGACAGACAAGAATGGCATGTGTGGGAGGCTATTGATTACATCAGACAGAAGCAGCAGGGAGAAACTGATCATAGCATATGGTTTTGTACAGAGAAAAATTCCAAAATATAACGTACTGTGAGAATATGTGTGTGCCTGCACAAAACATCATTAAAAGATTAGCTTCATTGTTAACACAAAAGCACAAGCGCTTTATCCTATCCTGAATCTTACTGTTCCTGCCTTGGTGTGTTGCGTTTAACTGCAGATTTGGTAGTTACAATGACAAGTAACTAGAGATGTAGCCAAGTAATAATTATCCAAATGTAATTTTGTTTTAGCATGTTCATGTGCAGTCATGTCTGAGTATTCATTTTACGTATAAATAATTTCTGCAGCAAAACAATATTATTAGGTTAAAACCACACTTCCGAAACTATCCGATAGCCTCTTTCTCTCTCCATTCCCTATCATCGAAGCACTGACCACACTGGACCAGCTCCGTTGGGTGGGCTACATTGTTGGCATGCCCAACATGAGACTCCCTAAGCAAGCGCTCTACTCAGAACTCCTACACGGCAAGCGAGCCCCAGGTGGGCAGAGGAAATGTTTCAAGGACATCCTCAAAGCCTCCTTGATAAAGTGCAATATACCCACCGGCACCTGAGAATCCCTGGCCCAAGACCGCCTAAAGTGGAGGAAGAGCATCCGGGAGCACCTCAAGTCTCGTCGCCGAGAGCATGCAGAAATCAACGCAGACAGTGGAAGGAGCGTGCAGCAAACCAGATTCCCCACCCACCCTTTCCTTCAACGACTGCCCCACTTGTTACAGGCTGTAATTCCCGCATTGGACTGTACAGTCTCCTTAGAACTCACTTTTAGAGTCGAAACAAGTCTTCCTCGATTTCGAGGGACTGCCTATGATGATGGTGATGATCCCCATCTGTGTGGCTTCAAAATTCCAGAGGTGTTCTAGTCTAGTGCTGTAACTTTGGTGGGACATCAGTGGATCCTCCAAGGAAGTTAGGGTACTCTGAAATATCATGTCTCAGCTATTTCTGTGAGTTTCCAAGTTGACTTTTAGCAAACAGAACTCATATCTGTCCTTGCACACCAACTGATGGTCCAGCAGCAGGACTGGCAGCAGTGATACCCTAAGCTGGAAGCTCCCGTTCCTGGCCCAAAATGGAGACCCAGCGTTTCAGTGGAGGCTAGTATGCCGAGTGAGGCAAGATGCAAAAGCCTCGCTGAGGGTATATGTGGACCTCACCAAAACTCCTGAATCAGCCCGACTGCTATGGGGCCTATCAGAGCAGTGCCACGGTCGGTGGTGGTCGAATGACTGAAGGTCCACCATCATGGGGCAGGGGGGTGCCAAAGAAACAGCCTGAAGTAGCACTTTCACTCGTCATCCCATGCAAATGAGGTGTGCTCCCAATGACCCTGCATTGGGGGGAGTTCAATGTTGGGGAGTACCAGCGAGCGGGACACTGCCTCAACTGCCGGAGCAGTGATTTTAACTTTTATCACAGGACGGAAAAGTGTGACAAAAAAATTGGCCGCTTCTTTTACACCCCGTCCGATGTCCTTTTCCATTGAAGCCAAATGGACGTTTGCTACTTACGTGCCATGGCCACTGTCACAGAGTCAAACTAGCCCAGTGTTTCTGCTGGCTGAGCACAAATAGTCAAAATCTAAACCATAACAGAAAACTTCTGGCACAGAGCTGTCTGTCATCGGTGTCTCCCATTGCTGTCATTCCCCCCAGGAAGCTATAGGAGAGCAAAGATACCCCCATTTTTTTCTGCCACTGACCACTTTCTTAAACCCCACTTCTCTGCCACCTCCACCCGAACTGCTAACAAGTGCAAAGAACTCATGGATTTCTTTGTTACCAAGATAGAGACCGTTCGCTCAGCTGTTTCTGCTGCCTCTCTCCCCCTTCGTCTTGCCCAAGAAATCAGACCCATCTGGGCCCCATCCATTTTAGCCATGAGCCCCCACCGCTCTCTAGTTCCCCGCCCCTCATCTCCCCTCCTGCCCTTTCCGAGTTCATCTTGCCCAGACCTACCTCCTGCTCCCTGACTCCCGTTCCTACCAAGCTCCTGATTACTCACCTTCCCCATGGAGGGGGTACAGCACAGATTCACCAGAATGATATTGAAGCTTAATGCTTTAAATTATGAGAACTTGTTGCATAAACTTGGCTTGTCTTCACATTTAGAAGATTGAAGGATGATCTAATCAAATTGTTCAAAATGATAGTGAAATTTGATAGGGTAAATACAGAAAAACTGTTTCCTCTGGTGGGGGAACCCAGAACAAGAGGGCATAAACCTTAACATTCAAGTTAGGCCAGTTAGGAGTGAAATCAGGAAGCATTTATTCACATAAAGGGTAGTGGAAATCTGGAACTTGCTCCCCAAAAGGCTGTGGATTCTGAGTCAATTGAATATTTTTAACACTGAGATTGAAAGACTATTGTTAGGCAAGCTTATCAAGGGATATAGAGAAAAGGTACGTAAATTGAGTTGAGGTTCAGATCAACTGTGATCTAATAGAACAGTGGCATAGACTCGAGGGTCTGAATGGTCCATTCCTGTTCCTAAGTTGCTGAGCCCCATTTTGGCCAGTATTGCATAAGATTCCATCTCTTCAGGCACTGCCCCCCTTCCTTTCAAAATTGCCATCATCAGCCCCTCCTCAACAAACCTACCATTGACCTGTTTGTCCTCATTAACTATCACCCCATTTCCAACCTTTCTTTGCTGGAAGCTCTTGATCATGCAGTCACATCCCAGCTCCAGGCCCACTACTTCCACAGCAACTTGTCTGACTGCTTCCAATCTGGCTTCCACCCATTCCACATATCCGAAATGGCCTTAACCAGAGCCGAGAATGGCATTTTCTGTGACTGTGGTACATTTTCCCTTGTAATCCTTGGCTTCTCTGCAGCCTTCATGATAGTCAATGATAACATACCATCCCATCCCACTCTTCTCCTCAGCTATCCGGTTCCACGGACGGTCTTCACATGGTGTATACTCGACATCACAAAGACTGGTGACTTCCACCCAACTCTGCTCCCATCTCAGCCCATCTGCTGTTGAAACTCTCATCTCTTATGGCAGTAATCAAACTGTGAATATCAAAGAGCTCCAGAAATATACATGTCTGTCCTGCCCTGAAGTGTGATTATTAGCCAGACTGTAATTCAGGTTCTGTTGAGTTTGTAGAAAGTAGCTAGCAATATTGATGTAAAAACAGAAAATGCTGGAAATCTCAGTGGGTCAGGCAGCATCTGTGGAGAGAAACAGAGTTAACATTCGAGTCTGTGACCCTTCATTCTTGCTATTGAGGGAGAGCAGCGAAGGTTCAACAGATTGATTCCCGGGATGGCAAGACTGACATATGAAGAAAGACTGGATTGACTAGGCTTATATTCACTGGAATTTTGAAGAATGAGAGGGGATCTCAAAGAAACATATAAAATTCTGACAGGATTGGACAGGAAGAATGTTCCCGATGTTGGGGAAAGTCCAGAACCAGGGGTCACAGTCTAAGGATAAAAGGTAAGCCATTTAGGACCAAGATGAGGAGAAACTTCTTCACTCAGAGAATTGTGAACCTGTGGAATTCTCTACCACAGAAAGTTGTTGAGGCCAGTTCGTCAGATATATTCAAAAGAGAGTTAGATGTGGCCCTTACAGCTAAAGGGATCAAGGGGTATGGAGAGAAAGCAGAAATGGGGTACTAAAGTTTCACGATCAGCCATGATCATATTGAATGGTGGTGCAGGCTCGAAGGGCCGAATGGCCTACTGCACCTACTTTCTATGTGTTGTGTATCTGTAAAGCATGCACTCCCATGTTCTGCCACCAGGGAGCTCATCCCCTGAAGTCCCAAGGGATCCCAGCATCCCTTGGGAGCACTGTATATAAGCCAGCCCTTAAGGCCTGTTCCTCACTCTGGAGTGTCTTATTAAAGACTGAGGTTGCTGTTACTTTAACCTCCCTGTGTGCAGCCTCATCTGTGTTAGGAACACAATAACTGGCGACGAGAATATGACTCCAACGCAAAGATGCAGCAAACTATGGGCATCCTAGAGAAGTTCTCGGAGGGTGAGGACTGGGAAGCCTATGTTGAATGGCTAGGCCAGTACTTTGTAGCCAATGAGCTGGACGGAGAAGGAAGCGCTGCAAAAAGGAGAGCGGTCCTCCTCACAGTCTGCGGGGTACCGACCTACAGCCTCATGAAGAATCTTCTGGCTCTGGTGAAACCTACAGATAAGTCATATGAGGAGCTGTGTAAACTGATTCTGGAGCATCTTAACCCGAGGGAGAGCGTGCTGATGGCGAGGTATCAGTTCTACACGTGCCAGCGATCTGAAGGTCAGGAAGTGGCGAGCTACGTCGCCGAGCTAAGGCGACTTGCAGGACAATGTGAGTTTGATGGCTACCTGGAGCAAATGCTCAGAGACTTTTTTGAACTGGGTATTGGCCACGAGACCATCCTGCGAAAACTTTTGACTGTAGAGACACCAACCCTCACTAAAGCCATTGCAATAGCACAGGCGTTTATGTCCACCAGTGATAACACCAAAGAAATCTCTCAGCACACAATGTTCATAAATTAACTGGAACTGTGTTTGCAAGCAGAAATTTACAGGGCAGAACCCGTGAGTCTGCAACTGCCAGCAGGCCTCAGGTGACCCAGATGACTCAGAGTCCCCATCAAAGGATGAATGCAAGGCAATTCACACCTTGTTGGCGTTGTGGAGGCTTCCATTCAGCCTATTCATGCCGCTTCAAAGGGTATGTTTGCAAGAGCTATGGAACAATGGGGCACCTCCAATGAGCTTGCAAATGAGCTGCAAGCTCTGCAAAACCTGCTAACCACCACGTGGCAGAGGAAGATCGGTCCATGGTGGATCAAAGCAATTTCGAACCTCAGAGAGAGGAGGCAGATGCTGAAATACACGGGTGCATACATTTTCGGCGAAATGTCCACCTATAATGCTAAACGTAAAAATGAATGGCTTACCCGTAGCCATGGAGCTGGACACTGGTGCTAGCCAATCCATCATGAGTAAAAAGATGTTTGAGAGACTGTGGTGCAAACAAGGCACTCAGACCAGCCCTGAGCCCAATTCACATGAAACTGAGAACGTACACGAAAGAGCTCATCACTGTCCTGGGCAGCGCCATGGTTAAGGGCACCTATGAGGGCACGGTGCACAAACTGCCACTCTGGATTGTCCTGGGCGATGGTCCCATGGTGCTTGGAAGGAGCTGGCTGGGCAAAATCCGCTGGAACTGGGATGACATACGAGCGCTACCACATGTCGATGAGACCTCATGTACACAGGTTCTTAACAAATTTCCTTCCCTTTTAGAGCCTGGCATTGGAAACTTTTCCTGGGTGAAGGTGTGGATCCACTTGGTCCCAGAGGCACGATCCATTCACCACAAGGCGCGAGCGGTACCTCACATGATGAGGGAGAGAGTGGAAATCGAGCTGGACAGGCTGCAACGCAAGGGCATCATCTCCCCAGTGGAATTCAGCGAGTGGGCCAGCCCGATTGTTCCAGTACTCAAAAGTGATGGCACGGTCAGGATTTGTGGCGATGATAAAGTAACTATTAATCGTTTCTCTCTGCAGGACCAATACCCGCTACCAAAGGCAGACGACCTATTTGTGATTCTGGTAGGAGGCAAGATGTTCACCAAGCTCAACCTGACTTCGGCCTACATGACGCAGGAGCTGGAGGAGTCTTCGAAGGGCCTCACCTGCATCAACACACACAAGGGACTGTTCATCTACAACAGATGCCCGTTTGGAATTCGGTCGGCTGCAGCGATCTTCCAGAGAAACATGGAGAGCCGACTCAAGTCGGTACCACACACAGTGGTCTTTCAGGGTGACATATTGGTCACAGGTCGGGACACCGCCGAGCACCTACAAAACCTGGAGGAGGTCCTCCAGCGATTGGATCGCGTAGGGCTGCGGCTGAAGAGGTCGAAATGCGTCTTCATGGCAACAGATGTGGAGTTTTTGGGGAGAAAGATTGTGGCGGACGGCATTCGGCCCACAGACGCCAAGACAGAGGCTATCAGGAACACGCCCAGGCCACAGAACGTCACGGAGCTGCGGTCGTTCCTGGCACTCCTCAACTATTTTGGTAACTTCCTACCGGGGCTAAGCACCCTTTTAGAGCCCCTACATGTGTTATTACGCAAAGATGAGAATTGGGTATGGGGAAAAAAACAAGTAATTGCTTTTGAGAAAGCCAGAAACATTTTATGCTCCAACAAGCTGCTTGTATTGCATAACCCGTGTAAAAGACTTGTGCTAGCATGTGACGCGTCTTCGTACGAAGTCGGGTGTGTATTACAACAAGCTAACGTTGCGGGGAAGTTGCAACCTGTTGCCTATGCTTCCAGGAGCTTGTCTAAGGCCGAAAGGGCCTACAGCATGATTGAGAAAGAGGCACTAGCATGTGTGTTCGGGGTAAAGAAAATGCATCAGTACCTGTTCGACCTCAAATTTGAGCTGGAAACCGATCACAAGCCCCTCATATCCCTGTTCGCTGAAAACAAGGGATAAATACTAATGCCTCAGCCTGCATACAAAGGTAGGCACATGCTATCAGTGTATAACTATACCATCCGCCACAGGCCAGGCACGAGAACTGTGCAGATGCTCTCAGTCGGCTACCATTACCCACCATGGGGGTGGAAATGATGCAACCTACAAACTTGTTGATGGTGGCGCAGCCCGCAGACTTGTTGATGGTCATGGAAGCATTTGAAAATGATAAATCACCTGTCACAGACCGCCAGATTAGGACTTGGACCAGCCAAGATCCTCTGCTCTCCCTAGTAAAAAACTGTGTACTGCATGGGAGCTGGGCCAGCATCCCCGTTGAAATGCAAGAGCCAATCAAGCCGTTCCAGCGGCGAAAGGACGAGCTGTCCATTCAGGCAGACTGCCTGTTGTGGGGTAACCGTATAGTGCTACCAAAAAAGGGCAGGGAGACGTTCATCTTGGATCTCCACAGCACACACCTGGGTATAGTAATGATGAAAGCGATAGCCAGATCCCATGTGTGGTGGCCCGGTATCGACTCTGACTTAGTGTCCTGTGTATGGCAATGCAGCGTATGTGCTCAGTTGAGCATCGCGCCCAGAGAGGTGCCACTAAGTTTGTGGTCCTGGCCCTCCAGACCATGGTCGAGGATCCATGTCGACTATGCGGGCCCGATTCTCGGTAAAATGTTCCTGGTGGTGGTGGATGCTTTTTCAAAATGGATTGAATGTGAAATAATGTTGGGAAGCACCGCCACCACCACCATTGAAAGCCTGAGGGCCATGTTTGCCACCCACGGCCTGCCTGACATACTGGTCAGTGACAACGGGCCATGTTTCACCAGTGCCGAATTTAAAGAATTCATAACCCGCAATGGGATCAAACGTGTCACCTCGGCCCCGTTTAAACCAGCCTCCAATGGGCAGGCAGAGCAGTTAGTACAAACAATCAAACAGAGCCTTAAACGAGTCACAGAAGGCTCACTCCAAACCCGCTGTCCTGAGTACTGCTCAGCTACTGCACGAGACCCCACTCGCTCACAGGGGTGCCCCCGCTGAGCTACTCATGAAAAGGACACTTAAAACCAGACTCTTGCTGGTTCACCCCAACCTGCATGATCAGGTAGAGAGCAACAAAATGTAAACGATGGTCACACCACTGTGTCACGGGAAATTGATCTGAATGACCCTGTGTATGTGCTAAATTATGGACATGGTCCCAAGTGGATCGTGGGCATGGTGATAGCTAAAGAAGGGAATAGGGTGTTTGCAGTCAAACTGGACAATGGACAAATTTGCAGAAAGCAGCTGGACCAAATGAGGCTGCAGTTCACAGACTGCCCTGAACAACCCACCTTTTTCGAGCCCACAACACACACCCAAAGGATCAACGACACCACGCCAGACCAGGAAATTGAACCCATCACGCCCAACAGCCCAGCAAGGCCAGGCTCGCTCAGCAGCCCTGCAGGGCCAACAACATGCCAGCCCAGCGAGGGCACAGCTAACACACCAGAACAGACATTTGGACCGAGGCGGTCCACCAGGGAAAGAAAGGCTCCCGACCGCCTCACCTTGTAAATAGTTTTCACTTTGACTTTGGGGGGAGTGATGTGTATCTGTAAAGCATGCACTCACATGTTCCGCCACCAGGGAGCTCATCCCCTGAAGTCCCAAGGGATCCCAGCATCCCTCAGGAGCACTGTATATAAGCCGGCCCCTAAGGCCTGTTCCTCACTCTGGAGTGTCTTATTAAAGACTGAGGCCACTGTTACTTTAACCTCCCTGTGTGCAGCCTCATCTGTGTTAGGTACACAATATTCTGTTTCTATGTTAGATCTGGCGAATGTTCGAAATTAACAAATTCTTAAGGAGCACTGAAAGGGAGAGGGGAGAAAAGAACAAAAGGGAAGGTCTGTGATAGGGTGGAAGACAGGAGAGATTTGAGAGACAAAAGGGATGATTGGCCGACCTGACACAGACCCAAAACGTTAACTCTGTTTCTCTCCACAGATGCCGCCTGACCCACTGAGATTGCCAGCATTTTCTGTTTTTATTTCAGATTCCAGCATTCACAGTATTTTGCTTTTGTATTAGCAATATTGATGTGCTTGTGTGTACTGTGTCCAACTGATGGGATAAAGGTTATTTTTGTTGTGGGGGATAGCTGGCAGTGACAAGTGCAGGTGTGGGGTTAGCTGTAGGCAAGGCGAAAAACTGGACCAGAAAGCAGCAGAGCGGAACCTGAAGAGGGCAGGAAACACTGGGGTAGTTTGGCTTGGTGAAAGAGGGAAAAGAGGATGAGGAGAGCTGGTGGCTGGACTTGAGATCTCACCACTTTGATCGGTACCTGGTGGAATTCTGTAAATGTTAAAGAAGATGATTCTTATGTTCTTCTGATCGGAGTCATTTCTGTTCTGTAGCCCAAAGATTTAGTGTAAAATAATAAAGTCATCAAAATGTTATGGAAACTAATAACCCAATCTGATACCCAAAAACTGGACTGGCAACAGTTTTGGATAACCTGCTCACACATTAGTAATCCCATTTAGAAGGAATTTACTGAAACTGATGCAGTGCTATTTGACCTGTGTAAGTGAACATTTAAACAGGATTCTTTCTGTGACAGAAATTTTGAATTAAAGTGTATTTTCTAATCTGTATGGTTAAATTTGGTCTAATTATTAGAATTCATGCATATGTTATGTCTGAGATTATCACTGTGCCTAACAATGTCTTAGCTTCATAAAGATGACATGCATTTTATTTTGGAATAGACTGAATTTGCATGCATGAAGAAGGTATAGTCGGTGATTTTAATTGCCATTATCTCGAGTAGCATAACAATTATATTCTATGAAATTCATATACGTAGGACTTAAGATGTTGACATACAAGGAGACATTTATTTTAGTTGATCTAAATTAAAATGTAAATTAATGCAAATTAGTGTAATTTATTAGTTATTTCCTCTGGCATAATGAATTTACAATCACTTTTTAGAAAAATAGCACTTATGTCTTTTGATGAATGGGTTATAGTGCCTATATAATTGCCACTGCACTTCAAAAGTAAAACATGTGAAACATTTTGAGACATTTGATGTGATGAGATACTATATACATGTACTATTTATTTAATGAGGTTTCACATTTATACAATTCATATTCAGATATCAATCATATAAACAACCAACATTCCTTTAAGGCACAAAAACTCCACAGGAAAAGTGATCCAACCATGGCTAACAAGAGAAGTTAAAGATAGTATTAGATCAAAGGAAGAGGCTTATAATGTTGCCCAAAAGAACAGAAAGCCTGGGGTTTGGGAGGATTTTAAAATTCAGCAAAGGAGGACCAAGAAATTGATAGAGAAAGGGAAAATTGAATGAGAGTAAACTAGCGAGAGACATAAAAACAGACTGTAAAAGCTTCTATAGGTACCTAAAAAGGAAAACATTAGCAAAAGTAAATGTGGGTCCCTTACTGGAGGCATCAGGAGGCATTATAATGGGGAATAAGGAAATGGCAGAGAAATTAAACAAATACTGTGTCTGTCTTCAAGGAAGAAGATGCAAAAAACCTCCCAGAAATAGTAGAGAACCAAGGCTCTGGCGAGAATGAGGAACTGAAAGAAATCAGTATTAGTAAAAAAAAATGGTACTGGAGAAATTAATGGGACTGAAAGCCGATAAATCTACTGGAGAAATGTGAAATTGTCCACTTTGGTAGGAAAAATAGAAAAGCAGAGTATTTTTTAAATGGTGAGAGAAATGTTGATGTTCAGGGGGACCTGGGTGTCCTTGGACATAAATCACTGAAAGTTAACATGCAGGTACAGCAAGCAATTAAGAAAGCAAATAGTATGTTGGCCTTTATTGCAAGAGGATTTAAGTATAACAGAAAAGGAGGCTGAAATTCAGCCTCTCGGAAATGCCTCATACCGTTGGAAAGCAGCAACCACGTGGCGGAGTTGAATGGCCACCGCTCGCGAAATTCTCCTACGTGCTTTTTCCGGCGGTCCCCACTTCCGCCCTCTGCTGCCGACCCCTCCTAAGTGCGTCATCAAAGCGTGCACCGCCGATCTCCTGCACCTCAAGCTAAATTCAGGGGCAAAAATCTTTGTGCTGCCGAGCGGTGCCCCCGACAGTTCTGTTGGTGCACTGAGTTTGCAGTGTGTGTGACATGGCTGTACGGTGGACATTTTTTTTTTTTTGTCGACCGACTGCCAGGTCGGCCGGACAATAATGCCCCCAGGTTCGGCCGGGCCTTCAACAGGCAGCCTGGCATCCCCTCCTGGGTGCCAGGCCACTGGCCCGGCCGAAACCTTCCCTGGTGACCCAGTGGACCAAACTAAAATCATCGCAGAGTTCGCAGTGGCTCTCCCCTGTGAAGTGAAGAGGAGAGACGTGGTGACGCACAAACGTCATGACGTCATCAGTGCTACGCTGATGACTGACAATGGCGGAGACTCCGTCTTGCCTCCTCTTCCACCCCTCTTGTAATCGATCTTCTGCTCTCCGCCCCACTTTCGCCCCCATTATGACTGACTTCCGGTCCGCTCAAAAAAAAATGACAAGGAGCTGAATTTCACGCAAGAGGCCACCTCATCCATCGCGGCGGTGAAAACACAACAAAAGCAATAGGTACAACCTGTTTCGGGCGGCGGTAAATTTCGACCCCAAGATGTCTTACTGCAATTATATAGAGCTCTGGTGAGACCACACCTGGAGTATTATGTACAGTTTTGGTCTCCTTACTAAGAAAGGATATATTTGCCATAGAGGGAATGCAACAAAGGTTCCCCCACCAGGATGGCCTGAGGGCGCTCCACTTCTTCCTCGAGCAGAGGCCCAACCAGTCCCCATCCCCCACCACCCTCCTCTGTCTGGCTGAACTTGTTCTCACAGTGAACAACTTCTCCTTTAACTCCACTCACGTTCTCCAAATTAAAGGTGTTGCTATGGGAACCCACATGGGTCCTAGCTATGCCTGTCTTTTCGTGGGATATGTGGAACATTCTTTGTTCCAGTCCTACTCGGGACCCCTCCCTCACCTCTTTTTCTGGTACATTGATGACTGTATCGGTACTGTTTCCTGCTCATGCCCTGAGCTAGAAAATTTCATTCACATTGCATCCAATTTCCACCCTTCCCTCACTTTCACATGGTCCATCTCCGACTCTTCCCTTCCCTTCCTCGACTTCTCTGTCTCCATCTCTGGGGATAGGCTTTCGGCCAGTATCCACTATAAGCCCACTGACTCCCACAGCTACCTGAACTACACTTCCTCCCATCCTGCATCCTGTAAGGACTCAATTCTATTCTCCCAGTTTCTCCATCTCCATCGCATCTGCTCTGACGCCACCTTTCCCACTGGTGCTTCTGACATGTCTTCCTTTTTTCTCAACCGAGGATTCCCCTCTGCCGTGTTTAACATGGCCCTCAACTGTGTCCGTTCTATTTCCCGCACCCCTGCTCTCAAGCCTTTCCCTCCCTCTCAGAACCATAACAGGGTTCCCCTTGTCCTCACATTCAGGAAGGATAGACAGAAAGGAAAATGAGGTGGAGTAGCGTTGCTGGTTAAAGAGGAAATTAACGCAATAGTAAGGAAGGACATCAGCTTGGATGATGTGGAATCAGTATGGGTAAAGTTGCGGAATACCAAAGGGCAGAAAACGCTAGTGGGAGTGGTGTACAAACCACCAAACAGTAGTAGTGAGGTTGGGGACATCAAACAAGAAATTAGGGTTGCGTGCAATAAAAGTACATCAGTTATCATGGGTGACTTTAATCTACAGATAGATTGGGCTAACCAAACTGGTAGCAATACGGTGGAGGAGGATTTCGTGGAATGTATTAGGGATGGGTTTCTAGACCAATATGTCAAGGAACCAACTAGAAGGCTGGCCATCCTAGACTTGGTGATGTGTAATGAGAAAGGACTGATTAGCAATCTTATTGTACGAGGCCCCTTGGGGAAGAGTGACCATAATATGGTAGAATTCTTTATTAAGATGGAGAATGACACAGTTAATTCAGACGAGGATCCTGAACTTAAGGAAAGGTAACTTTGATGATATGAGACGTGAATTGGCTAGAATAGATTGGCGAATGATACTTAAAGGGTTTGACGGTGGATAGGCAATGGCAGACATTTAACGATCACATGGATGAGCTTCAACAATTATACATCCCTGTGTGGAATAAAAATAAAACGGGGAAGGTGGTTCAACACTGGCTAACAAGGGAAATTAAGGATAGTGTTAAATACAAGGAAGAGGCATATAAATTGGCCAGAAAAAGCAGCAAACCTGAGGATTGGGAGGAATTTAGAATTAAGCAGAGGAGGACAAAGGGCTTAATTAGGAGGGTGAAAATCGAGTATGAGAAGAAGCTTGCACGGAACATAAAAACTGATTGCAAAAGCTTCTATAGATATGTGAAGAGAAAAAGATTAGTGAAGACAAACGTAGGTCCCTTGCAGTCAGAATCAGGTGAATTTATAATGGGGAACAAAGAAATGGCAGACCAATTGAACAAATACTTTGGTTCTGTCTTCATGGAGGATCTAGCGAGAAGGAGGAACTGAAGGAAATCCTTATTAGTCAGGAAATTGTGTTAGGGAAATTGATGGGATTGAAGGCCGATAAATCCCCTGAACTTGATAGTCTGCATCCCAGAGTACTTAAGGAAGTGGCCCTCGAAATAGTGGATGCATTGGTGATCATTTTCCAACAGTCTCTCGACTCTGGATCAGTTCCTATGAACTGGAGGGTAGCTAATGTAACACCACTTTTTAAAAAAGGAGGGAGAGAGAAAATGGGGAATTATAGACTGGTTAGCCTGACATCGGTAGTGGGGAAAATGTTGGAATCAATTATTAAGGATGAAATAGCAGCGCATTTGGAAAACAGTGACAGGATCGGTCCAAGTCAGCATGGATTTATGAAAGGGAAATCATGCTTGACAAATCTTCTAGAATTTTTTGAGGATGTAACTAGTAGAGTGGACAAAGTAGAACCAGTGGATGTGGTGTATTTGGACTTTCAAAAGACTTTTGACAAGGTCCCACACAAGAGATTGGTGTGCAAAATTAAAGCACATGGTATTGGTGGTAATGTATTGACGTGGATAGAGAACTGGTTGACAGACAGGAAGCAGAGAGTCGGGATAAACGGTCCTTTTCAGAATGGCAGGCGGTGACTAGTGGAGTGCCGCAGGGCTCAGTGCTGGGACCCCAGCGATTGACAGTACACATCAATGATTTGGATGAAGGAATTGAGTGTAATATCTCCAAGTTTGCAGATGACACTAAGTTGGGTGGCAGTGTGAGCTGTGAGAAGGTTGCTAAGAGGCTGCAGGGTAACTTGGACAGGTTAAGTGAGTGGGCAAATGCATGGCAAAAGCAATATAATGTGGATAAATGTGAGGTTATCCATTTTGCTGGCAAAAAACATGAAGGCAGAATATTATCTGAATGGTGGCAAATTAGGAAAAGGGGAGCTGCAACGAAACCTGGGTATCATGGTACATCAGTCATTGAAAGTTGGCATGCAGGTACAGCAGGCGGTGAAGAAGACAAATGGCATGTTGGCCTTCATAGCAATGGGATTTGAGTATAGGAGCAGGGAGGTCTTTATGCAGTTGGTGAAGCCTCACCTGGAATATTGTGTTCAGTTTTGGTCTCCTAATCTGAGGAAGGACGTTCTTGCTATTGAGGGAGTGCAGCGAAGGTTCACCAGACTGATTCCAGGGATGGCAGGACTGACATATGAGGAGAGAGTGGTTTAACTGGGCCTGTCTTCACTGGAGTTTAGAAGGATGAAAGAGGGTCTCATAGAAACATATCAAATTCTGATGGGACTGGACAGATTAGATGCAGGAAGAATATTCCCGATGTTGGGGAAGTCCAGAATCAGGGGTCACAGTCTAAGGATAAGGGGTAAGCCATTTAGGACCGAGATGAGGAGAAACTTCTTCACTCAAAGAATTGTGAACCTGTGGAATTCTCTATCGCAGAGAGTTGTTGATGCCAGTTAGTTAGATATATTCAAGAGGGAGTTAGGTATGGCCCTTACGGCTAAAGGGATCAAGGGGTATGGAGAGAAAGCAGGACAGGCGTACTGAGGTGAATGATCAGCCATGATCTTATTGAATAGTGGTGCAGGCTCGAAGGGCTGAATGGCCTACTCCTGCACCTATTTTCTATGTTTCTATATTTCCCCCCACCAGCCTCCTCATTCAAGGGATCATCCTCCGCCATTTCTGCCACTTCCAGCATGATCCGATCACCAATCACATCTTCCCTTCCCCTCCCCTCTCAGCAGCATTCCAAAAGGACCTCTCACTTCACGACACCCAGGTCCATTCCGCAGTCACCCCCAGTATCCCCTCCCCTTCCCACGGCACCTTTCTGTGCAAGCACAGGAGATGCAACACCTGCCCTTTTACCTCCTCCCTTCCCACTGTTCAGGGCCCTAAATACTCCTTCCAGGTGAAACAGCGGTTTACTTGTACTTCTTTCAGTTTAGGTTACTGTATTCGCATGATGTGGTCTCCTCTACATTGTATTACATGATGTGGTCTCCTCTACATTGGGGAGACCAAACACAGATTGGATTACCATTTTGCGGAACACCTCCATTCAGTCCGTAAGCACGATCCTGAGCTTCCAGTCGCCTGTCACTTTAATTCTTCACTCCACTCCCACTCTAATATCTCCGTCCTCAGCCTTCTGCACTGTTCCAATGAAACTCAACGCAAGCTCGAGGAACAGCACCTCATCTTTCGTTTAGGCACTTTATAGCTCTCTGGACTCAACATAGAGTTCAACAATTTTATAGCATAACCGCTGCCCATATTGGCTCCCTCTCCCTCCACCCGCTCCCCACCACCCCCGCACCGAGCTTATGTTTTTTTTCTCTTTGTCTCCACTGGCAGCTGGTCATTATTCTGCCATTCACACCCTATCTAGACTAACCTTTTTCTAACTTCCACAGATGCTGCCTGATCCGCTGAGATTTCCAGCATTTTCTGTTTTTATTTCAGATTCCAGCATCTGCAGTATTTTACTTTTGTTTCACCAGACTGATTCCTGGAATTGGAAGGATTGTCAAATGAGGAGAGATTGAGTAGACTAGGCTTATATTCTCTAGAGTTTAGAAGAATGAGAGATGATCTCATTGAAACATATACAATTCTTACAGGGCTTGACAGGGTTGATTCAGGGAGGATGTTTCCCCTGGCTGCAGAATCTAGAACCAGAGGTCACAGTCTCAGAATAAAGGGTCGGCCATTTAGGACTGAGATGAGGAGCAATTTCTTTACTCAGAGGGTGGTGAATCTTTGGAATTCTCTATCCCAGAGGGCTGTGGATGTTCAGTTGTTGAATATATTCAAGATGGAGCTTGGTAGATTTTTGAATATTAAGGGAATCAAGGGATATGGGACGAGAAGCTGCACTTTTTTTGCATTATTAATTCCCACTTAATGCCCATTTTACCACTGAAATGACATATAACGCCTAGATAGCACCCATTTAGCCATAAAATGGAAACTGACGCCCATTTTTCGGAAACTTATCGCCGAGTGGTACTTTCCCCATGTGCTTAACGCCGGGAAAAAATAATATCGCCCGCCCACTTTTTTTGGGCGGAATCAGACGTTACACACCCGCAAGTACAGGGTCAAGCAGTCTTACCTCCTCTTCAGAGACTGCACTTCCACAAAGAGGTTATCACTGAGGTATGCCAGCTGATAAGACGAAATCTGCAGCCTGCCAACGCCATCAGTACTGCACTGTCTGTCGAGGTCAAAGTCACCACAGCACTGTCATTCTATACCTCGGGTTCTTTTCAGGCCACAGCTGGTGACATTTGCGGACTTTCTCAGCATGCCACACATTGCTGCATTAGACAGGTCACTGAAGCCCTGTACGCATGCAGGAGGGACTTAATTAGCTTTCCTATGACCAGGGAGGCACAGAGTAGGATTCTCCAGAATTGCAAACTTCACCAAGGTGCAGGGAGCAGTAGACTGTATGCACATTGCGATGCGGGTACCTTTTCAGGATGCAAAGGTTTTCAGGAACAAGGGATTCCACTCCCTGAATGTCCAACTCGTTGTCGACCACCAGCAAATTATACTGGCAGTGAATGCTCAATTTACGGGCAGCATCCATGATGCTCACATCCTGCGTGAGAGCACTGTATCTGACTTGTTTGACAATCAGTCACAAGGTCAATGCTGGATATGGCCTCGCCACCTGGCTGATGACCCCCCCTGCGTGACACCCATATCGAAGCCGAGAGGCGATACAACGAGAGTCACAGAGCCAGCATGGAGAAAACCATTGGAGTGCTGAAGCAGCGCTTTAGATACCTGGACTACTCAGGAGGCAAGCTCCAATACCATCCTGAGCAGGTAGCTCAATTCATGGTGGTGTGCTCCATGCTGCACAACTTGGCTATCAGGAGGGGACAAGAATTGCCTGATGAGCCTGACAGTCCAGCTCAACAGAGAGAGGAAGAGGAGGACGAGGGGGTGGACGCTGACATCGGCCCAGACAATCAGGCTGACGCTGAAGCCATGTCCCCGCCCCCACCCCCCTGTAGATCGCATGAAAGGGCCCATGGTGGCATGATAGCTGCAAGAGCCTTACATCAGGAGCTCATCAATGATTGCTTTGCCTGAAAGAACATTGGTGTTATTTACAAAGCTGACACACTACTGGGTGTGCAGGTGATACATCAATGGTGGGCATCACCTTAAGTTTAAGTTGATTGAAGCTAAGTGTGATTATACCCTTTGATGTTAAGGAATCACCAGCGTGTAATGGTGCAGCTATCTGAGCCAATGCGCAACAAGGTTTTAAATAAAAAACATTTAAACCGAACATTTGTCTGAAATCATCAGTATTTCTGTAAAAACCAACCCTTAACCCCGCTGCCCCACCCCCCCCTCCCATCGCTTCTCCTCCCCACCTCTACCCCTTCCCCTTCCCCTCCTGACTCCAAGCCGCCTGGCCAAGGAGCTCCTCAGGCGATGCTTGATTGGGGGTGCAGGGGAGAAATGACGGCTGAAGCGCTGCTTGGATGGATACGGGAGAGGATAGTCCCGAGGAGAGAACATGCTCCGAGCCAGAAGCAAGATGTTGCTGCTGGCTCTCATGTGTGGTTGGCAATGGGGGTGCGGCACCTTGGGGTGCAGTGCCGCGTTCCGGGACCACTGGGAGCCCTCTGCCACTAGTGTTCCTGGCTACCAGCTCCAAGGCCTCCACCATCCCTCCCATGTTATATCTTATTTGTTGGACAAAAACTCAGTGCCAACTATGTTCTTGGTGCTTAGTAGGCTTTTTGCTACTGGTGAATCTCCCTCGTGCCTCCCACAACGGTCAAACAAGCACACACCACAGCCGCACACACCTTCAGTCACTCTGAGCTCCCTCTCTGTCTCTTCTGCGCATGTCATATGATGACCCTTGATCTCCTGAATCGCGGGAATCAAGCGTTGCTGTGCCGTTGCTAAGGACGGCGACACTTTACGGCAGAAGGTCAGTGAGATTTAACGCTACTGCTCATTTCATATTGCTTGCGGTAACGCCCATTTTAAAAAGTGGAGACTAGGTGCTTTGAGAATGGGCGAGAAGCTGGCGATATGAAAACCCTTTTTTACCGCCCACGACGGAAATAACACCCATTTTTGGGCGATAAACACAAAAGTGGAAAATCTAGCCCATGGGGATAGTGCAGGAAAGTGGAGTTGAGGTAGATTATCAGTCATGATCTTACTGAATGGCGGAGCAGGCTGAGGGGCCAAATGGCCTGCTCCTGCTCCTAATTCTTAAAGTCTTATGTTCTTGTATCTATCTTGATGCATTACATTTCTAATAGTTACATCAATGACTGGTGGTCACATACATCAGATTATGGTCTTTGCTTATAAGAAGGGGTTAGCCAGAGTTTCCAGGATGTACAAAATATGGAACTATTTTGATTTTTGTTCATAGAATGTTGATTGTAGATCTGACCTTAAAGCAGTGATATGTGTGCTAGTGTATTGCATCTCAATTAGGATGGTTTTGTGAAGTAATCGGATTCTCATACTGTGACACTGATTAATTTAATGATAGGTTATTTTAAATTTGACTGAACCTTTGGAGCTCATCTTTGTCCATGTTCCAGTCAATTGAACATCTAAGAACAGTGAATATATCTTTATTCCCATTAGCATGACTGCATTTATCCACCAGAAATCTCAAGAGGAGAAATTTTCCTGGTTCTGCACCAATGTTTTCTCGAATGTTTTTTGTCCTGAGCAGGCCACGAAGTCCTTTTAGCACGACCTTTTTGTCTGTGGGCAAATTTTACAACACCAACAACATCTTTACAACAACAGCTTTTACACCAACTATGGTAGCAACAGCAACCACTTAAAAGCATATATAGCGTAATGCTATATTGCCACCCCACCATCTCAAATCATGATACAATCAGACAAGGTTCTATACAAGTTTAACATAACTTCTTTTGAATTCTATTCATCTAGAAATGAACCACAGTTTTTTATTTGCATTTTTTGGGGCTTTTTAAACCTGCTTTGCTACTTTAAATGATTTGTGAATCTATACCCCAGTTCCCTTTGCACCTCTACCCCATTTAGACTCTCAGACCTGGGCTAGACTTTCCATTATTATGGCGCTATTTCCGGCGTTAGTGGTTGTTTTATTTTTCAGGATCGCTGGAATATCGGCCATTTAAAAAGCCGTTAGTTTCATCTTTTTAATTTGGGCAATAGCCTTAGCGATGCGAAATGGGCGATAGCAATGTATTCAGTCCTGCAAGGCTGGCGTCCATAGCAACGGCCGTTCTGCGCATGCACGTTTTTTTTTCATCAAAGAACTTTTCCCGCGATTCGGGAGGTCAGGGGTCATCAGGAGGGAAAGAGAGAAGGAAGGTTGTGTCGAGGCAATGGAGATGGAACATGAGGAGTCGGGAGAGAGTATTGTGGAGGCTGCAGGGAGGAGGGCGAAAGCCTTTTCTGATGAAGCCAACGAAGCTCTGTACCACGAGGAGGAGACTTGGTAGGGCCAATTAATCCAGGGTGGGCGTGGGAAACCTTCCCCCTGGATATACCAGTGAATATGGGCGGACATCGCCGAAGTGAGAGAGGCAAACCAGTGCTGCAAGTGCTGGAACAGTCTGGTGGCATCTGCAAGAGTAAGTATTAAATTATTAAATTTATAATTTTAATGATGCACTGACTCATTAATTAGAATGTAAATCTGCCAGATTGTAATTAAGCTGGGTAATCTTGGGTAGCATCCCTGTTAAGATTTGGATTGGGGTTGGAACCTGCGCCCCCCAGGACTCTAACCCTGGGAGGGCAGGGCCGAGGACTCTAACCCTGGGAGGGGCAGGTGTCCCAAGAACCATTCCGTGCAAATGTGCATTCGTAATCTTGCTGCGATGCCTTAAACAGAATTGACAGTATTATTATTTCAATGCTTTGATCGAAAATTGGGGGCAAAGGAATGATTGGAAACTGACAGACCGCAAACACTCGGCATTTCTACCACTTTAGTTTAGAAGGAGAATTATTAAATTATATCACGGCTTGTGTGTGTGAGCAACTCTTTAACTTGGGCACCATCTCCTTTTTGGTTAGGTTGGTGGATGGGAGCACGACTGAGCGCTAGGGGGCCGCTCAGCTTTTCCCAGACTGTGAGTCTCTCTGGCTGCTGTTAGTCACACAGTGACCCAGTCTGGACCGGGGGAGAGCTGCCTTGGCTCACTGTCTGCCCTGAGACACTTGGGACATTCGCTCCGGCCACACGAAGGTCTCTGAGCACAGTCCAGGGACACGGTTTCCCCTCCCCTCATGGTCCAGTCATTGCCGAGCTCACCAGCGGTCCTGATTCCCCCCCACACCTCGGGGACCTCCATCAATTGCAATAACCCGGCTCCCTCCTCTCAGGCGGCGAATGGCATGGCCTGTGGATGGGGCCTTTCCTGAGGATTGTACGCGAGGGGGTTGGTGTCACACATTCGTTCCTAACCACGATCTTATTAAATGTCTTCTCTGAATGTAGATGTTATAACCATGCTTCAATTGCATACAAACCATATTAGCATATAACGTTAACAATGAAAACCATGTCCGATGACTAATTGTTGATTACAATATCTGTGTGTTTCCATAATACCTGTAGTACCTAGGCAAGTAGCTTTTGGCATGCTCTTGTCACGTTTGCAGAAGAAGATATCTAAGAATCGGGCAGAGCAAAGGTGGACCGGAGGAGGGCCCTCGGATCTTTTTCAGTTAACCGACCTGGAGGAGTGTGCCTCAGCCCTTGTAGGGGCACATAATCGTTCTGCCACCCGTGGTGGTGCAAATCCCATTGTTGCGCCACGTGAGTAATGTGTAAACCAGTGGTAATTTAAAGTAAAAAATGAATGATGTAATGTTATGCATGCAGCTTCTGTATACTTCTGTACTCTCATGTTAATTATATGTAACGTCTCTCGTTCATATTTATTGCAGTAGTGTTGCTTCTCATACATATGCTCGCGCAGCGCAAGCATTCTCATGTCTCCCCTTCTCTTCTAACCTCAATTATGTTTTCCAGCTCCCCAGGCTCCCCAGGCGCAATGGGAGGCCCCTGGAGCATCACCCCAATTGCTGAAGATCATGCTGACCACGGGGGAGGATGATGATGAGCCGGTCGAGGAATCTGCAGTACCTGCGACCATGTTATTAAAAATGTGTTGAATGTTGGGGATGGTGGGAGGGTGTTTTGTAGTGTTATCGTTAGTTAAAATTTATTATTGGGTGAAAAATGTCGTTGACTGTTGGGGGTAGGGGGGCGGGGTGTTACAGTTTGTTTATAAATTTTTTTACATCAGTTGTTAAATGATTAAAATTTTTTATTGAACTTTACAATTGTTGTGCAGTATCTTCCAATAACGCAAGGTTAAACATCAATACAAGGGTTGCGAACAATGGCCAGGCCAGGATGAAACGTAACGCAACTGTAACTGTCACCAACGTAACTTCACGCAAAGCATTCATTTATGAGCTGCTGATGCTTAACTATCATGGGGCTTTTCCAGTGGTGTGGTGGGGTGGGGCATGGGTTAATCAGCAGGCTGATTATCCTCCCCAAGGCCCTCATCCTCCTCCCCCTTCTCGTCTTCCTCTTCCACTTTCCCTCCTGATGTGGACCATCAGTCCCAATTGGCAATTATTGTCCTCTCCTGATAGCTAGGTTATGCAAATGCAGCACACCACAATGAACTCAGCGACCTGCTCAGGATGCTATTGTAGGTTGCCTCCTGAGTGGTCTACGCATCTGAAGCACTGCTTAAGCACCACAATTATCTTTTCGAGGATATTGCATGTGGCACTATGGCTTTCATTGTAACACTTCTCGGCTTCTGTCTGGGGCTTACGCAGGGGGGTCATGAGCCAGCTGGCAAGGCCATACCCTTTATCCCCAGCATCCAACCATGACCTTGTGTCTGACTCTTAAACAAGTAAGAGACAGTGCTCTCACGCAAGATGTGCACGTCATGGAGGTTGCCTGGAAAATTAGCATTTACTGCCATGATTATTTGCTTATGGTTGACATTGAGCTGCATGTTCAAGGAGTGGAATCCCTTTCAGTTCTGAAACACCTCTGCATCCTGTAAAGGTGCTCGCAGGGCAATGTGCGTACAGTCTATTGCTCCCTGCACCTTGGGGAAGTTTGCTGTTCTCGAGAACCCCAAAGCCCTCTCGCTCTGTGCCTCACTGGTCATAGGGAAGTTTATAAAGTCCATGCTGCGTGTGTAAAGCATTTCAGTCACCTGTTGAATGCAGCAATTGTGGGGTGCTGAGAGATGCAGAAAATGAAGCCTGAAAGGAGCCCGATGCATAGAAGGAAAGTGCCACAGTAACCTTAACCTCAACAGGCAGTGCGGTCCTAATGGTGCTGGTAGACTGCAGGTCCCCCTTAATGGGCCCAAGTTTCCACATGATTTGTGCCTGATTTTTAGGAGCAACTGGTGGAGAACGGATTATCTTAGAAATCGCAATTCTCCACATTTTTTTTTCTGCAGTTCTAGTCAGGTAGAACAGTTCTACTTTGGAATAGAATTTTTTCTTCAAAAGGGGGCGTGTCCGGCCACTGACGCCTGATTTGAAAGTTTCCACAGTGAAAACGTATTCCAAACTAAAGTAGAATGGAGCAAGTGAAGATTTTTGTAGAGCTGAAAAAACCTGTTCTACACATTAAAAAATCAGGCGCAGATTACAAATTAGGCGTCCAGAACGAGGTGGGGGAAGGGAACTCATTAAATTCTACAATAAATCCTTATTTATACTTCTACAAATATGATACAAATAAATCTAACCTGAATAAACATTTATAAGCAAAGAAAAGATTAAATAAACCATCTTCCTACCTGTGTGAAAGTGCTTCAGCCAGGGAGAATTCTGCAGCCGTTCGTTGCCGCTGAGCGGGAGGGGGGGGGGAGAAAGCCATTCGTGCCGCTGAGCGGGAGGGGGGGAGGAGAAAGCAGTTTGTTGTTGTGGAGGGGAGGGAGGGGAAGGAGACAGCGGTTTGTTGCCGCGGAGGGGAGTGAGGGGAAGGAGACAGCGGGTTGTTGCCGCGGAGGGGAGGGAGGGGAAGGAGACAGTGGGTTGTTGCCGCGGAGGGGAGGGAGGGGAAGGAGACAGTGGGTTGTTGTTGTGGAGGGGAGGGAGGGGAAGGAGACAGCGGGTTGTTGCCGCGGAGGGGAGGGAGGGGAAGGAGACAGCCGTTTGTTGCCGCGGAGGGGAGGGAGGGGAAGGAGACAGCCGTTTGTTGCCGTGGAGGGTGGGGAGGGGAAGGAGACAGTGAGAAGGGTAGCCTCAGTGCTGATGTGCTGATGGCAATGTGATTTTATTAAAAAATGTTCAAAAATTAAACAGCTACAAAGAACTACAAAAATGGCCAAGTGCCAATGTTTTTTTTCACACTGAGCATGCGCGAACGCTCCAACGCACACGCGCAGCGTTGCCGGCAGGAAAAAAACTAATTTAAATAGTACCCGCCCCCTCCCACTTACAAAATCGGCGCGAGTGTAGGCTCCGCCCCCTGGGCGCCACGCCAGGCAGACAAGGAGCTGCAAAGTGCTCGAGAATAGCGCGTTTTTTTTCTGGCGCCGTTTTAGGCGCGAAAAACGGGCGCCCAGCTCGGAGGGGCGCCTGTTTTTTATCCTGTGGAAACTTGGGCCCAATGAGCTGGCATATCTCATTGATGACCTCCTTTCGGAAGTTCAACCTTCTAACGCACGCTGTATCGGACATGTTCAGGTATGACCACTTATCCCTGTAAATGCGTTGGGGGTAAGGTCTCCTCCTCAGCAATCTGTCACCTTTTTGATTGGGCACATAATGCTCTTCAATGAACCTTCTTCCAGCTCTATTCTGCAGCATGTAATTAGTCAGCAATATTGGCAGAGAA
The DNA here is from genome assembly GCF_044704955.1 of Pristiophorus japonicus. NCBI lineage: Eukaryota > Metazoa > Chordata > Chondrichthyes > Pristiophoridae > Pristiophorus > Pristiophorus japonicus. Next base: position 272,881,824 of record NC_091979.1, on the reverse strand, counting down.
ATTGCAGGCGCCATTCCTGTTAAAGTCCACTAAACTGTTGTATAAATTATTCAATTTTCCTTAAACAGCCAAAGATTTAATCCAGATAGACTACTATACCCTCAGATTATGAGCATTGATTTCCAACACCCTTAAAATCCTCTCTCAAATGACTCTAATGCTCCCACCAATTTGAAGCAACCTTTTCTTCAAGTTCATCCAAATACAATAACAGCCACATAGCCACAAGCAATGTAGTCAAAAAGAGAAGTGGAGTGCTGAAGCAGCTCTTCAGATGCCTGGACCACTCTGGAGGCAGCATACAATACCACTCTGAGCAGGTGGTGGAGTACATTGTGGTGTGTTGCACAACTTAGCAATCAGAAGGAGACAGGAATTGCCACAGGAAACTGCAGGATCACTTCAAGATAGAGGGGGCGAGGCAGAGGAAAAAGCGGAAGAGGAAGGGGAGGAAGAGGAGGTCAACGAGGACAAGGAGGAGTCTGGCGATGAAGCCATGCCACCACCCCACCTACACCACAGGAGAAACCCCGTGGGAGTTACGCAGCTGCAAAACTGTTATGTCAGCAGCTCATAAATGAACGCTTTGCTTGAACGGTGAGAGTTAAGTTTAAACCTTGCCTGGCCATTGTTTGTGTTATGTATCTGGACTTGTATATACTCTGTACAGCCACCAGAGGGCCTATTCCCTGGAGTCCCAAGGGATCTCATAATTCCTTGAGAACATAGGTATTTAAGAGTGTTTCACAGGTTGGAGAGGCACTCTGGAGACCTGCAATAAAAGATTAAGGTCACACTTTACTTTGAGCTCACAGTGTTCAGTCTGACTCTTTCTCCATACACTACAACTGGTGATGACATATAGATAGCAAACACAAAGATGCGGAGAACAGTGGGCATCCTGGAGAAATTCTTGGAGGGAGATGATTGGGAATCTTTTGTGGAGCGACTCGACCAATACTTCGTGGCCAATGAGCTAGATGGGGAAGAGAGCACTGCCAAACGTAGAGTGATCCTCCTCACCGTCTGTGGGGCACCAACGTATGGCATCATGAAGAATCTGCTCTCTCCAGTGAAACCCATGGAGAAATCATACGACGATTTGTGCACACTCGTCCGAGAGCATTTGAACCCGAAGGAAAGCATTCTGATGGCGAGGTACAAAAAATCTGAAGGCCAGGAAGTGGCGAGTTATGTCGCCGAGCTAAGACGCCTTGCAGGACATTGCGAATTTGAAGGACATTTGGAGCACATGCTCAGAGACTTTTTCGTACTTGGTATTGGCCAAGAAGCCATACTTCGCAAACTTTTGACTGTAGAGACCCCAACTTTGAGTAAGGCCATAGCGATAGCCCAGGCGTTCATTGCCACCAGTGACAATACGAAGCAAATCTCTCAGCACATAAGTGCTACTACAAGTACTGTGAACAAAGTGATGTTGTTTTCAAATCGTAACGTACAGGGCAGGTCACACATACCTGCAGATACACGTCCGCAGATGTCTCAGAATCCACCATCAAGGGTGATGAATTCAAAGTCATTAACACCTTGTTGGCGTTGCGGGGGTGATCATCGTTTCCATTCATGCCGATTCAAAGGATACATTTGCAAGGGCTGTGGAACAATGGGACACCTCCAACGAGTGGGCAGGCAAGCTGCTAGGCCTGCTAAACCTGCAAACCACCATGTTGCAGAGGACAGATCCACAGAGGATCACGACGAAACAGAACCTCTGATAGAGGAGGCAGAGGTACATGGGGCGCACACATTCTCCAGGAATTGTCCCCCGATAAAGCTGAAGGTTGAACTAAATGGACTCCCGGTGTCAATGGAGCTGGACACGGGTGTGAGCCAGTCCACTATGGGCAAAAAGACTTTCGAAAGGTTGTGGTGCAACAAGGCCTCAAGGCCAGTCTTAACTCCAATTCGCACGAAATTAAGAACTTACACGAAATAACTGATTCCTGTAATCGGCAGTGCTACCGTAAAGGTCTCCTACGATGGAGCGGTGCACCAGCTACCATTCTGGGTGGTAGCGGGAGATGGTCCCACGCTATTCGGCAGGAGCTGGCTGGGAAAGTTACGCTGGAACTGGGATGACATCCAAGCGCTATCACCCGCTGATGACACTTTGTGTGCACAGGTCTTAAACAAATTTCCTTCGCTGTTCCATCCAGGCATTGGGAAATTCCAAAGAGCAAAAGTGCAGATCCACCTAATTCCGGGGGCGCGACCCATCCATCGCAAGGCGAGAAAAGTACCGTACATGATGAGAGAAAGGGTAGAAATCGAGCTCGACCGGCTACAAAGAGAGGGCATCATCTCACCGATCGAGTTCAGTGAGTGGGCCAGTCCTTTTGTCCCAGTCCTCAAGGGAGATGGCACCGTCAGAATCTGTGGCAATTACAAAGTAACTATCAAGCGTTTCTCCCTGCAGGACCAATACCCACTTCCAAAAGCCGTCGACCTCTTTGCAATGCTGGCGGGAGGAAAGACGTTCACGAAGCTGGATCTGACCTCAGCCTACATGACGTAGGAAATGGGAGAATCACCTGCATCAACACGCACAAAGGTCTTTTTGTTTATAACAGATGCCCGTTTGGAATCCGATCAGCGGCAGCGATATTCCAGAGAAACATGGAAAGTTTACTGAAGTCGGTCCCGCACTCTGTGGTCTTCCAGGATGACATTTTGGTCACAGGTCGGAACACAGTCGAGCATCTGCAGAACCTGGAGGAGGTTCTTAGTTGGCTCAGCCGCGTGCGGCTCAGGTTAAAACGCTCGAAGTGCGTTTTCCTGGCACCTGAAGTGGAGTTCTTGGGAAGGAGGATTACGGCGGACGGCATCAGGCCCACCAAGGCAAAAACGGAGGCAATAGAGAACGCACCGAGGCCACAGAACGTGATGGAGCTGCGGTTGTTCCTGGAATTCTTGAAATACTTTGGTAACTTCTTACCGGGTCTCAGCACCCTGCTAGAACCACTACATGTCTTACTACGAAAAGGGGGCGAATGGGTTTGGGGCAAAAGCCAAGAAAATGCCTTTGTAAATGTTATGTAATGATGTGTGTATCGTACCAGTACCTTAAATGTAATGTAAGCACTATGCCACACCACAGAGGGCGCTGTGGTGGGAAACAGGTGCTATATAAGGCTGACCACCACACCGGAGAGGCACTCTGGAGCTGAACAATAAAGGACGAAGGTCACAGCAGTTAGATTTACACCAGACCGTGTGGAGTCAGTGATTTGTGTGCTACATACACCACATTGACAACGAGAAAGCGGACGAACTCCATGCAACCATGGCTACTCTGGGCTCGCTAAAGGATTTTACCATGGGCAATGATTGGGAGGCCTTTACGGAAAGGCTCGAGTACTACTTCACAGCAAACGACCTGACGGAGAACACATACGCAATGAGAGAGAAGCGTAAGGCGATATTGCTCTCTAGTTGTGGAGATGAGGTTTACTGTCTCGTCAGGGATTTGCTGGCACCCGGGAGCGCCAGGGACAAGTCATACGAGGAGCTGACTGAACTCATTCGTGACCAGTTGAAACCGAGGGAGAGCATCCTCACAGCCAGATACAAATTTTACCATCACTGCAGACCCAGGGCCAGGATGTCACCAAATATGCTGCGGACCTCAGGATACTCGCGGCGCCGTGTGATTTTGGCGCACACCTAGACGAGGCTTTGCGGGACGTTTTCGTCATGGGGATTGGCCACGAGGGCCTCCTTCACAAGCTGCTGGCCACGGAACCCGCAGTCACTCTGACAAAGGCCATCGCCATCAGCCGGGCATATATAACCTCGACTTGCAGCACCAAGCAAATAATCCACACAGTCTCGAACCCGGCAGGCACTGTCCACAGGATAGCGCCCACCACGGACAAAACTGCAGAACGTGGCTCTGCCCGGGGCAGAGAGCACGGTCCTCGGGATCCTGGAACTCAGAGTCCACTGAGGGAGGCCAATCAAGCAGCACCATGCTGGCGTTGTGGAGGATGCCATGGGGCTCACCGGTGCAGGTTTGCGGAATACACGTGCAATACCTGCCACCTGAAAGGCCACCTTCAGCGTATGTGTAAAATAAATCAGACTCACCATGTGGCTGAGGAGATGGGGGATGATCTACTGTTCAGCGAGGAGCAGGTAGAAGATGATGAGGTGTTTGGACTGTACACGTGTACTGACGATTCGCCCCCAGTGGTAAGAAAAGTAAAAATCAACGGAGTCCCAGTGAATATGGAAGTGGACACGGGCTCGGGTCCGTCGTTGATGAGTCGGAGAACTTTTGATAAACTGTGGACTAACCCAGCTGCACGACCCAAGCTGGTCCCGGTCACGGTGAAGCTGCGTACCTACACCAGGGAACTGATACCTGTTCTTGGCAGAGCGGAGGTGCAGGTGTCCCACGCGGACGAGACGCACGCTTTACCTTTGTGGGTCGTTGCAGGCGATGGGCAGACACTTCTCAGCCGGAGGTGGATGGGGACGGTCCGTGGGAGCTGGGAAGACTTCATTACCCCACAGACTGCTGCTCCCCGGGGTGCTGCTGTGCCCCGGGTCCTCAGAGAGCAGCGCCGACCGAGCTGGAGCTGCAGCCTCAGTCCCCCCACAGGCAAGTCCCAGGCCTGGACCTCATACCGAGATCCTGCAGCCTCAGCCCCCACAGGCAAGCAGAGCAAGCCCCAGCCCCGGACCTCACACAGAGATCCTGCAGCCTCAGCCCCCACAGGCAAGCAGCCCTGCACAGATGGGCCTAGTGGGGGGGGAGTGAGCCGGCGGGGTGCGAGGGATCCAGGATAGCCGGCGGTTTGGAAGAGCCCCGCCGAGGAGCTGTTAGCATCGGGCGGCGACAGCAGCTGGAGGTCGGGGGCTACGGAGGCCGCGGAAAGTGCGGCCGCTGGAGAGGCCACGACGGCTGCAGGAGAGGCGGCAAGTCAGGTGGCAGCGGAGGGGAGCGGAGGCTGCGGCGGCGGAGGGCATCGGAGCAGCGGAGAAGAAGATGGCGGCGGCATCGTGTCGGAGCAGCAGAGCATCAAAGATGGCGGCGCCCAAGGAGAAGCCTCGTGGAATCCTCCTGCATCAAAGATGGCGCCTTAAAAAGGAAATGCACCCGGGAGTGCTTACCAAGAGGTGGTCCCCACAAAGGACTTCTGTAAGGCAGAGCGAGTCTAAAATGAGCTATGTTAAGGTGAGATAGTGAATTTATAATAAGAATTACTTTTTTAATGCTGAATGGCCACTGTATTTGTGTAAAATAATGGATGAAGTACAATTAATGATAACGGCTAACAAGGAAATCAAGGATCCGTTACCAGTCAATAACCAGTTAATGTACCAGATAATATGTACCATACTAACGCACTGTCTATGCCCACCTGCCTTCCGTTGGACAAGTGTGATGTTATGTATAGATGTGTGTATCATTGTCCTGCGTCCTGGTGGGGTGGGAGGAAGGTGATGTTATGTATTGATGTGTGTATCGTCCTGGTACCTTAAATGTAATGTAAGCACTATGCCACACCACAGAGGGTGCTGTGGTGGAAAACCCTGGTAGTACCTGCAACAGGTGCTATATAAGGCTGACCACCACACCTGAGAGGCACTCTGGAGCTGAACAATAAAGGACGAAGGCCACAGCAGTTAGATTTACACCAGACCGTGTGGAGTCAGTGATTTGTGTGCTACAGACACCACAGTAAAAGCGAGAAAATTGTTATGCTCAAACAAATTGCTTGTGTTGTATGATCCATGTAAGCGTTTGGTACTAGCATGTGATGTGTCGTCATATGGCGTTGGATGTGTATTGCAACAAGCTAATGATTTCGGGAAACTGCAACCGGTTGTTTATGCATCCAGGAGTCTGTCTAAGGCCGAAAGAGCCTACAGCATGATTGAAAAAGAAGCATTAATGTGTGTCTATGGGGTAAAGAAAATGCATCAATACCTGTTTGGGCTAAAATTCGAATTGGAAACTGACCATAAGCCACTTATATCCCTGTTTTCCGAGAGCAAAGGGATAAATACCAATGCATCGGCTCGCATCCAGAGATGAGCACTCACGTTGTCCGCATACAACTATGCCATCCGCCACAGGCCAGGCACAGAAAACTGCGCCGATGCTCTCAATAGGCTGCCATTGCCCACCACGGGGGTGGAAATGGCGCAGCCCGCAGATCTAGCCATGGTTATGGAAGCATTTGAGAGTGAGCATTCACCCGTCACTGCCGGCAGATCAAAACCTGAACAAGCCAGGACGCCTTATTATCTCTAGTCAAAAGCTGTGTGCTTCACGGGAGCTGGTCCAGTGTCCCAGTGGAAATGCAGGAAGAGATAAAGCCGTTCCAGCGGCGCAAAGCTGAAATGTCTATACAGGCAGACTGTCTTCTGTGGGGCAATCGAGTAGTGGTCCCCAAGAAGGGCAAAGACAGCTTCATCAATGACCTCCACAGTACCCACACAGGCATTGTAATGATGAAAGCGATAGCCAGATCCCACGTGTGGTGGCCCAGCATCGATACGGACTTAGAGTCCTGCATTCACAGATGTAATACATGCTCGCAATTAAGCAATGTACCCAGGGAAGCGCCGCTAAGTTTATGGTCTTGGCCCTCCAAACCATGGTCTAGGGTACACGTCGACTATGCAGGCCCATTCTTGGGTAAAATGTTCCTTGTGGTTGTAGACGCGTACTCAAAGTGGATTGAATGTGAGATAATGTCGGCTAGCACGACCGCTGCCAGCACTGAAAGCCTGCGGGCCATGTTAACCACACACGGCTTTCCCGATGTCCTGGTGAGCGACAACGAGCCATGTTTTACCAGTGCTGAGTTCAAAGAATTTATGACCCGTAACAGGATCAAACATGTCACATCTGCCCCGTTTAAACATGTCACAGCGTCCAATGGTCAGGCAGACAGAGCAGTGCAAACTATCAAGCAAGGCTTGAAGAGGGTAACTGAAGGCTCACTGCAGACTCGCCTATCCCGAGTCCTGCTTAGCTACCGCACAAGACCACACTCACTCACTGGGATCCCACCTGCTGAACTGCTCATGAAAAGAGCACTAAAGACAAGGCTCTCGTTAGTTCACCCTGATCTACATGAACAGGTAGAGAGCAGGCAGCTTCAACAAAGTGCATAGCATGATAGCGTAAATGTGTCATGTGAGATTGAAGTCAATGATCCTGTATTTGTATTAAATTATGGGCAAGGTCCCAAGTGACTTCCCGGCACTGTCATGGCCACAGAGGGGAGCAGGGTGTTTCGGGTCAAACTTTCAAACTTTCATTCACCGGAAACACTTGGACCAAATCAAACTCAGATTCACGGATTATCCTGAGCAACCCACCTTGGACCCTACCTTTTTTGATCCCCCAACACACACACCAGTGGCAACCGGCACCCCGTTTGACCACGAAACAGAACCCATCATCTACAGCAGCCCAGCAGGGCCCAACACACCAGGCAGCCCAGCAACGCCAGCTGCACAGCAGCCCAGCGAGGGCCCAACAAATGATTCAACAACACTAGCTTTCACATCGAGACGATCAACCAGGGCAAGAAGGGCCCCAGATCAACTCACATTGTAAATAGTTACACTATTGACTTTCGGGGGGAATGTGTTATGTATCTGGACTTGTATATACTCTGTACAGCCACCAGAAGGCTCATTCCCCAGAGTTCCAAGGGATCTCATAATCCCTTGGGAATACAGGTATTAAGAGTGCTTCACTGGTTGGAGAGGCACTCTGGAGACCTGCAATAAAAGACTAAGGTCACACTTTACTTTGAACTCACAGTGTTCAGTCTGACTCTTTCTCCATACACTACCATTCGCAACCCTTGTATTGATTGTTAACCCCTCATTTTGTGAAAGTGAGTGAGATACTGCACAATAATTGTTAAGTTGAATAAAATATTTTATTAATTTTGAAAAATTATTCTTTTGAAATAAATTAATAAATGATAAATAATTCTTTTAAACGTAAATGTGCAACAAAATATAAACAAAGCCACAAGATTGAAAACATTAAATCCACAACACCCACAACGCTCCTCCAAACAGTCAACAATTTTTGAATAAACACCCCTCCCAACCCACCAAAAAATCTACCTGCGGCCACCATTCCCACCGCCTTTTCCCCCCGCCCCCCACCTTACCCCCAATTGTTTTTTGCCATTAACGGTACCTCTTCCCCTGCCCGTGTTGGGACCAATGAGTTGTGCAGCAGGGCGCCTCGAGCACCATGTGTGGTGAATCTGGAGAAGAGGAAGGGTCTGACGACCCGTCTTCGAGGTCAGAAGTATTGCGTGTTCCTGACTCCCATGTGGTGTCAGCATTGGTGATGTGACACCTTGGGGGTTCAGTGTCGTAGACCGATCCGCATGACATCAACGGAATTGGCAGTTCACCGCATCATCGCAATTAGCGGCGCCATGTCCTCCGATTGGCGTGCTGACTGCGTGGTGACGTTTCCGGCTAGGCCACAAATGGCCTGGAGGAGCTTGCGATCAATGTCGATGCTCGCCCTAGACAGTGCAACCATGTCCAGGTCAATGTCTGCCTGTCGACGGGCATACCTGCCCTGCCGAATCAACCTCCACGGATTTGGCACAGGGACTGGAACACTCGATGCACCCTGCTGCATAACACTTGGTCCCGCCACTTCCTCCGAGCCAAATTCATAAAATATAAAATATGGATTCGGCTGAGGAAGAGGTGGTCGCAGGTATAACGGACCCTTCAGTTCCCGTCTTCCCGCCCCCCCCCCCCCACTCTGCAACATCCAACGGGATATCTTGAAGGGGGTCAGAAAGTCACATGGTGTCATCATCATCATCATCCTCATCCGTGGTCTCCTCTCCGGTCAAGACAAACTGTACAAGGATTGGTGCTCCAGGGGGCTCAGCATGTTCATGCACCTGGGCAGCTAGAAAACATGACAGTTAAGCAGAAGTGGAAGGGACGGAGGATCAGGGTGACATTTTAACACTTACATTGCGCAGACCTATGTAGGCATATGTAGAAGAGCAACATTACTGGATTATATATCACTGAGAGACACTACATGCAATGAACATGAACAGAATTTACAGAGATTGCATGGTATTATTGTAAGATTTCATGGTCCCAGCATTACATTACATTACTTAGCATCATTTATACATTATGTTCACATGATTCTCAATTACATGAACGCTGCACGGCCTGGGGATTATGCGTGACTTACGTGGTGCCATCACCGGATCTGCACCCCCACGGGCGGCTGAGTGATCCTGTGCCCCTATGAGGGCCGCAGCACACTCCTCTAGGTCAGTGAGCTCTTCTAGCTCTGCCGGCCCTCCTCCAGTGCCCCGACGCTCACTGGGATTGAAAGCAATTTTTTTCTGCAAAGCTGACAATAGCATAGTATAAGATAATTGCCCAGGTACTAGTACTCAGCACACAGATAGACATCCACAATTACACACCCCTAATGCCTTTCAACAGTGTCCCATTAATGCACTGTTGGCATGCATGTGATGCATGATGAACACATCTTAGTATAGGAAAACAATATAATAACATCATTGATAGTAAATAATGTCTGACACCAAGCTTACCCAGATTAACAACATTACAATGTGGCAGATTTACATTTTAAGTAATGAGTCAATGCATGATTAAAGTTATTAAAGTTGTTGGCCCTGAAATCCTGCTCCGCTGCTTCCCGCGGGCGCAGGACAGAAAAAGGTAAAAAAGATGAGCACCTACCTTATCCTGCTGCACCCACCAGCGGTCCCAGTCCTGAGGTCTCCTCTCCCAGCGCATCGGAGCGCATGCACGTTGTGACGTCCGTATGCTGGAGCTGGAGTCACATGGCACTGGGTAGCCAATCCAGGTAAAGTATTTTCTCACTCATAATAATGGGAACTACGTAATTAGGAGTTCTCATTTTTATGTTTATGATTGAGAAACAACCCCCAAACACCCAAACACAAATAAAAAATAGAAAAAATACACCATATATTTCAGATTAATTTAAATTAAAGTTAATAAATGTCATAAAAAAATATCTTTTTCTGATTTAAAAAAAATATATATTTATGGTTTAAAATAAACTTACCTTAGTGGGCAGAGTTTTAAACATTAAAATGTGTTTTTTAAATTTTATTTTTATATATTTTTGTATGTTTTAAAACTCTTACACTGGTAAAAGTAGGCTATGAACCTGATTTTATCAGGCGCAGGTGTTTTCAGGACATTCGCCGGGCAAGAGATGGGTAAATACCACAATCTTGCCCATGCAAATGTCCTGGCTGTGGGGATAGGGAGGATCTGTCAAGCCAGAGCTTGGCAGATTGGAAAAGATGGTTTTCGGCGCATGCGCATTGCGGGCCGAAAACCGGCTTTTGCGATGCCTTCCTGGGTCCGTACACACTCCGTGCCAGCACTTGCGGCACTGGACTGGCCCATGATGAACCTGGGCAACCGAGGACACCGTCTCGGCAATCTCTGCTGGTACACAGGCGGGGTGGGTTTCCCCTGGCCATCGCGGGTCAATTGGTTCCAACGTGACTCCACTTCGTAGACCAAGGCAGCTTGGGCATCCAGCATAAAACGTTTTGCACTCTTCCTACCTCCTAACTTGACCTCCACCATTAATTGATCCTTACTACTATCCATTATATATAAGTGATCTCTATCTCTTTTTAGGAATCAGAACCCCCCCCTCCCCCACCCCAGAGATGAGTGCAGAACAGGCAGGCAGGCTCTCTTTTCTCTCTCTCTCTCTCTCTCCCCCTCCTTTCCTTATCTGCGCATGTGTGGACTGACCCCCTGAATCGCGATAAAAGAAGAAAAAAACACGCATGCACAGTAAGGCTGTTGCCAAGGACACGAGGAACGAATATTTAAAAAATTGTTTATCTTCATTAGTCGAAAAATTGATGTATGAAACTCAGCTGTAGTCTTTACCTTGGCATAAAATGTGTCTTTCTTTTTCTTTTAATCTCTCTCCAGTGAATGTGATTAATGCAGGGGACATTTTAAACTATTCATATCCTCTAGACTTCGCTCATTTGGATCAGTGTCATAATTGAGCTGGCTATTAATGCCTGTGTTTTCTAGGATCAGGGAAGAAGCAGGTGGTTCCATGGACGTGAACCTCACAGTCATGTTGCTAAAGACTAAATACTGCATCACGTTATTTTTTAGGAGCTTTTCCTATTGATCCAATATGCATATCCTTTTGTTTACTTCCAAAGTCAGATCCAGAAAGATGAAGGGGTTGATTTTAAACATACCTCGATACAAAGGGATACAGATAGGCTAAGTGAGTGGGCAAGAATTTGGCAGATGGAGTATAATGTGGGAAAATGTGAGGTTATCCACTGTGGTAGGAAAAATAAAAAAGCAAATTATTATTTAAATGGGGAGAGATTACAAAACGCTGTGGTACAGAGGGATCTGGGGGTCCTTGTACATGAAACACAAAAAGTTAGCATGCAGGTACAGCAAGTAATTAGGAAGGCAAATGGAATGTTGGCCATTATTGCAAGGGGGATGGAGTATAAAAATAGGGAAGTCCTGCTACAACTGTACAGCGTGTTGGTAAGACCACACCTGGAGTACTGTGTGCAATTTTGGTCTCCTTTTTTAAGGAAGGATATACTTGCACTGGAGGCAGTTCAGAGAAGGTTCATGAGGTTGAATCCTGAGACGAAGAGGTAGTCATATGAAAAAAGGTTGAGCAGGTTGGGCCTATACTCGTTAGAGATTAGAAGACTGAGAGGTGATCTTATTGAAACATATAATATTCTGAGGGGGCTTGACAGGGCAGATGCAGAGAGGATGTTTCTCCTTGTGGGGGAATCTAGAACTAGGGGGCATAGTTTCAGAATAAGGGGTCGACCATTTAAAACGGAAATGAGGAGGGATTTTTTTCTTTTAGAGGGTGGTGAATCTTTGGAATTCTCTACCCCAGAGAGCTGTGGAGGCTGGGTCATTGAATATAATTAAGATGGAGGTAGGCACATTTTTGAATGATAAGAGAGTCAAGGGTTATGGGGAGCGGGCAGGAAGCGGAGTTGAGGCCAGGATCAAATCAGCCATGATCTTATTGAATGGCGGAGCAGGCTCGAGGGGCCAAATGGCCTACTCCTGCTCCTATTTCTTATGTTCTTATGTTATGTTCTTATGAAACGGCATCAAGTCAGCTGCAGCGACTTGAACCTATCAGCGGGAGGCACAAACTATTTCCAGGTTCAAGCCTCATTAGAGCTACGCGATGCTCAATAGCACCTGTGGACAGCTTGCCAAACTGGGAGGCTGAAAATCCGGTAACTCCATGAGCCAGCCAGAAGTCGGCAATAAAAGGAAGAGGAAGACTCACCTGGAGCAGGAATAGCCAGTGGTTGGCAGCATGCTGCAGTGTTTCTGTGGGGCCAGGTGGAGCAGTCCCAACAAAAACTTCCCCCAAAATATTCCAGGCCATTTTTAGAGCTGCCTCTAGCAATCCCTTTAGGACCACTCACAATCTGCCCACTTGTCATTGGAAATTGAAAATGGGGTCCTACCACCGGTGTAGAAACCAGATTTGTGCATGGAAGCAGCCTCCTGCCCATTTTGGTTGGGAATTCTAAGCACCAATTTACTGGCCTGCCTGAAAATTGCTCAGGTGGGTCCTGGGCATCCAAGGGATGGTTACTGCTTCCCTGCTATTTCCAACTGCAATACACCTCTTAAACGGGGTGGGTGCCAGAAGAACAGCACCTCCGCCCCATTTCTATTGCTTTCTCCTATAGCAATCTCTGTACTCTACAAAATGTTACTCTTGGTTGCCACTTATTCTTTTCTGTCGCTAGCAGATAAAGCCTTTTCTTCTGAACAGCTTTCCGAGCATATCTATGATCACAATCATCAATTAGGGCTCCGATTACGGAAGAGGATATTTTCTAGCTAATTTATTTGATATAATTAAGCTATGTCAACCCATTATATGATATTTTATATAATAGGACAATAACAAAAAGATGTGCATTGTTTGAATTACTGTGATGCGCATTTGCAGATTAAGTATAACTAGCATGATCATTAATACATATATGTGTAAGCTTGTTGAATTAAAAACATTTATTGCGAATGTTAATGTCAATAGCTCATTTAAAATGCTCATATTAACATTTCTATGCATCATAGTTTAACTACACATCACTTTGTAACCGCCATTATCTTCAAATCCCTCTGTTTATTTTATAAATGGGGACCAACGGAGCACCTTCAGCGGAGCACTAAAACATGGCGGAGAAGCACTACTGGCGCGGATCCATGACATCATCTCTTACCTGGAAGGAGGAGATCATTCCAGGAGATCTCAGAAACGCTGTAATCATAACCATCTTCAAGAAAGGTGACAAGTCCGACTGTGGTAACTACAGAGGAATCTCCCTGCTGTAGGCCACCAGGAAAGTCATCGCAAGAAACCTATTCAAGCACCTTCTCCCTGTGGCTGAAGAGCTCCTCCCAGAGTCGCAATGTGGATTCTGCCCACTAAGGGGCACAATGAACATGATCTTCACCGCGTGGCAGATACAAGAGAAATGCTGGGAACAGCAGCAACCCGTATACATGGCCTTCTTTGACCTCACAAAAACATTCAACACTGTCAACTGTGAGGGATTATGGAGGGTCCTCCTCAGATTCGGCTGCCCACAGATGTTTGACACCATCCTCCGCCTGGTCCATGATGACATGCAAGCCATGATCCTGACCAACGGATCCACCACAGACCCATTCCACATTCGAACCGGGATCAAGCAAGGCTGTGTCATCGCACCAATGCTCGTCTCGATCTTCCTTGCTGCAATGCACCATCTCACCCTCAGCAAGCTCCCCGCTGGAGTGGAGCTAAATTATAGGACAAACAGGAATTTGTTCAACCTCCACCGCCTCCAGGCCAAATTCAAGGTTATCCCATACTCCGTCATCGAACTACAGTATGATGCTTGCATCTGCGCACACTCGGAGGCCGAACTCCAAGCCATCGTCAACACCTTCACCGAGGCGTACGAGAGCATGGGCCTTACACTAAACATCCATAAGACAAAGGTCCTCTACCAACCTGCCCCTGCCACACAGCACTGCCCCCCCCAGTTATCAAAATTCACGATGAAGCCTTGGACAACGTGGACCATTTACCAAACCTCAGGAGCCTACTGTCAACAAGGGCAGACATCGACGACAAGGTCCAACACTGCCTCCAGTGTCGTGTGCCAGTGCAGCCTTTGGTTGCCTGAGGAAGAGAGTGTTTGAAGACCAGGACCTCAAATCCGGCACCAAGCTCATGGTCTACAGAGCAGCAATGATACCCGCCCTCCTATATGGCTCAGAAATATGGACTATGTACAGCAGGCACCTTAAAACACTGGAGAAGTGCCACCAACATTTCCTCTGCAAGATCCTGCAAATCCATTGGCAGGATAGGCGCACCAATGTCAGTGTCCTCGCTCAGGCCAACATTCTCAGCACCGAAGCACTGACCACGCTCGATCAGCTCCACTGGATGGGCCACATTGTCCACATGGACCTGATGCCTTACATCCTAGGGTCTTGAGAAGTGGTTGCAGAAATAGTGGATGCATTGGTTGTAATCTACCAAAATTCCCTGGATTCTGAGGCGGTTCCAGCGGATTGGAAAACTGCAAATGTAACGCCCCTATTTAAAAAAGAAGGCAGATAAAAAGCAGGTAACTACAGACCAGTTAGCCTAATATTTGTCGTTGGAAAAATGCTGGAGTTCATTATGAAGGAAGCAGTAGTGGGACATTTGGAAAAGCATGATTCAATCAAGCAAAGTCAGCATGGATTTATGAAGGGGAAATCATGTTTGACAAATTTGCTGGAGTTCTTTGAGGATGTAGCAAGCAGGGTAGATAAGGGGGAACTAGTGGATGTGGTGTATTTGGATTTCCAGAAGGCATTCGATAAGGTGCCACATAAGAGGTTACTGCATAAAAGCTCACGGGGCTGATGGTAATATATTAGCATGGATAGAGGATTGGCTAACTAACAGAAAACAAAGAGTCGGGATAAATGGGTCATTTTCCGGTTGGAAAACAGTGACTAGTGGGGTGCAGCAGGGATTGGTGCTGGGTCCTGAACTATTTACAATCTATATTAATGACTTGGATGAAGGGAACGAGTGTAATGTAGCTAAGATTGCTGATGATACAAAGATGACTGGGAAAGCAAATTGTGAGGAGGACACAAAAAATTTGCAGAGAGATATAGACAGGCTAAGTGAGTGGGCAAAAATTTAGCAGATGGAGTATAATGTTGGAAAATGTGAGGTTATCCACTTTGGCAGAAAATAGAAGAGCAAATTATAATTTAAATGGAGAAAAATTGCAAAGTGCTGCAGTACAGAGGGACCTGGGAGTCCTTAGAAACATAGGCCCCAAGTTTCGACATGATTTGCTCCTGATTTTTAGGAGCAACTGGTGTAGAACGGAGTATCTTAGAAATCGGAATTCTCGACATCTAGTTTGCTCCAGTTCTAGTCAGTTAGAACAGTTTCACTTTGGAACAGAATTTTTTTTTCAAAAGGGGGCGTGTCCGGCCACTTACGCCTGTTTTCAAAGTTCCGTCAGTGAAAACTTACTCCAAACTAACTTAGAATAGAGTAAGTGAAGATTTTTGTACGCTCGAAAAAACCTTGTCTACACTTTAGAAAATCAGGCGTAGGTTACAAATTAGGCGTAGGGAACGAGGTGGGAGGGGAGGGGAGGGGAAGGGAAGTCATTAAATTCTACAATCAATCCTTAGTTATACTTATACAAATATTATACAAATAAATCCAACCTGAATAAAAATTTATAAGCAAAGAAAAGATTAAATAAACCATGTTCCTACCTGTGTGAAATAGCATCAGCCTTCGAGCTGCTGTGCTTCAGGCAGGCCTTTCATGTTGGAGACAGGCAGGGGTGTGGCGTCAGTGTCTCGACGGCAGTGGCAGCAAGCTTCGAGCTGAGCTGCAGTGCTTGAGGCAGGCCTTCATTCTCTTCGTGGCTGGCCGCGAAGAAGCAACACCGGACGGACCCGAGGCCATTCGGCCATGAGATATCAGCAGCGTCAGTGGCTGGCCGGCAGCCGAAGAATCAACACCTGACACACGCAGCTCATTAAGGTGCTTGAGGCCATTCGGCCACGCTTTAGGGGCGGCGTCAGTGGCTTGACAGCAGCCGAAGATACAGCAGCAGCCTTCGAGCTGTGAGGGGGACTGAGGCCATTTGGACAGGGAGAGGCAGCCACATCGACAGTTTTATATTTAAATTTGCAGAGTGGGTGCTGCATTGTCAACACCACGTATTATGCAATGGTTTGCCATCAATTCACTGCATAGGAGAGAATTGATTAGAGCTCACCGCACCAGGAACGTCGTAGCCCGTAGGCTGATGGGCAGGAGACCTTACCCACATCGACAATATCGAGCCAGGCGCTCGTACCTGGACATGAGCGAGGCTGATTGTGTGAAAAGGCTGCGTTTTCGCAGAGAAGTTGTCACTGAGATCTGTGATATGGTGAGAGCAGATTTGCAGCCCAGAAGCAGAACGCCAACTGCCCTGTCTGTTGAAGTGAAGGTAACAGCTGCACTTTCTTTCGATGCCTCGGGATCGTTTCAGGCTACAACGATCACGGCTGCACTGTATGCGCGAAGGAATGACTTCATCAATTTCCCAATGACCGCACAAGCGATCCATGAGAGGGCTGTGGGTTTCTTCAGGATTGCCGGCTTCCCAAAGGTACAGGGCTGCATTGATTGTACCCACATAGCCTTGCGAGCACCTGTGGAGGAATCTGAGCAGTACCGGAATAGGAAAGGTTTCCACTCTATCAATGTGCAGCTTGTGTGTGACGACAAGCAGCGCATCATGTCAGTCGATGCGAGATACCCTGGCAGCACCCACGATGCGTTCATCCTACACGACAGCGTTCTATCTGACATGTTTGAGCAGCAGCCAGAAGGGCAGAGCTGGCTACTGGGAGACAAAGGGTACGGCCTGACCACCTGGCTCATGATGCTCCTCCGCGTGACACGGACAGAAGCTGACCGTCAATACAACATGGCGCACATTGCGACGCGCAGCATCATTGAGAGGACCATTGGCATATTGAAACAGCGATTCCGATGCCTGGACCATTCCGGAGGACAGTTGCTATACTCTCCTCAGATTGTCGGTCACTTCACTGTTGTGTGCTGCATGCTTCATAACTTAGCCATCATGAGGCAACAGGAGCTGGTAGTGGAACCCGAAGACCTTCGTGAGGGTCCAGTGCATGATGATAGTATTACGGAAGAGCAGGATGTGGATGATAACGACAATCAGGAAAGCATGCAAGTGCCTGATGCCGAAGCACAAGGTCGGAGGAGGGCCGTCCATCGTGCCCTTTTAACGATTGCTCGAGCCTTGCGCCAGCAGCTCATCCGTGAACGCTTCAACTACTGATGCCTGAGGGCTCTGCGACCAATGTAGCATATGGACATGTTTATTCTTTGCAGTTGTTCCTACGTTGTGTTGTGTTAATGCAACATGAAACAGTTTTAATGAAAAAATATTTTATTGAAAAGTTAACGTCACTCTAATAAAATATTTGTTGTATCAAACTATACTTTTTAATATGACTCTTGAAGATCACTTAAAAACTTTAAGATCACTTATAAACTTGTAAAGTTACAAAAGTTACAAAACACTTTCTATGTAAAAAATTTTACACTCTAAGATCACTTAAACTTCAGGATCACTTTTTAGGTGCAAAATTAAATAAGATACAAAAAAATGTGAGAGCATTTACGCTATAAGATCACTTAAAAACCATAAGATCCCTTATAAGTTGTAAAGTTACAAAACTTACAAAACAATTTCAATTTGAAAAACGCTACTACAGCTACATCAAGAACAAGAACAAAAGCAGCAAAGAAAGGCTGCAACCATGTCTCATCCACATCTCAGTGAATGTTCACTTCCTCATGGGGGGTGTCATTTGATTGGCTGGGCTGTGTGCCCTTATTGCAGCAGCTACCTCAACCAGGCCCTCCCTGACGGCTTGTGCCGACACTTGCATGCCCTCCCTGATGGCCTGTGCCGTAATTTGCATGCCCTCCCTGACGGTCTGTGCCGTCGATTACACTCCCTCGGACATTCCCTCCCTAAGTTCCCGTGTCATTACTGCTATTTCTCCCGTCAGGACCGTCAACTCTTCACCTACTGCACTGACGCCACCGATGAGTGATCGGGTAAACTCATTGGTCTCCGTACCCAATGCCACAACCTGAGCCGCATCTGTTGCACGCTGCATCTCAGGAGAGAGTGTCTCCAATCTCCTTCTCCTCTGCCTGGGTCTGCCTTGTGGCACCACTACACTGGGAGGCACGGGCACGGACGGTGGGGCGCTCGGTGTTCCAGACAGCTGAACTGGAGGGAGAGGCTCGGGCTGGAATGGTAGGATGCTCTGTGTTGCAGACGGCTGAACTGGAGAGAGATGCTCGGGCTGGAACGGTAGGACGCTCGGTGTTCCAGACGACAGCACTCGAATGCGAGCCGTGGGCTGGGATGTTGGAAGAATGGGTGTAAACTGCTCCATGATATCAGCAGCAACACTGGGACCCGAACTGTCGGAATCAAAACCATAATAGGTGGAAGCAGAACCTATACGAGAGGGAGGCACAGGCTGGGACGGTAGTGCACTGACTGTAGAATGCTGCATTATACCAGCAGCACCACTGGGACCTGCAACATCGGAAGCGAAACCATGGAAGGTGGAACCAAGACCTATGCTAGGGGTTGAAACTCTGATGCCCCTTGATGGGGGCTCATAAACATTAAATTGGAAGCTCTCCCCTGCAGACGTTTCACTCATCACTGCCATCATCCAGTCTGGATTGTCCGCAGCTGGTTGTACTGGTTCTTGTTCTGTACCCTCAGGATCCTCAGGGTTGGCAGCAGCATCATCATCATCATCGTCATCATCATCATCATGTTCTGCAAAATACATCAGAACAGTCAAATGCTTAACAGCAAGGGAAGGGGCCGGATGGGTGGCATGAGTACTCTCACACATAGCAGGCCAGGCAGCAGGTTGATTTAAAGGGCCACGATGCATTTTCAGGACTTAGCCTCTTCCTCGCGTGCGGGCCCAACTTGTGCTGTACTGATTGCTTTTCTCCATGTATGACTCATCATAGCAGCTACCCTTTGTTCCAAGGGTGTCAGTGGATGCAGATTGGGCATGCCTCCTCCTGTCCAAGTTGCCTCCCTTTTGTTGTGGGCCAATTTCTTCTGCAAAGAGTAAAATATAACTTAATACAGAGTGTGTCAGTCTGCAAGGTGGGACATACAGATAACCAGGTTACAATTACGATTAAATTAAAAATGGGAAATATTACTTACACTAACTACTTGACCAAGGTCGTGCCATTTCTTTTTACACTGACTTCCAGATCTCATGATATGCACCACTGCGCAGTAATCTTCTGCAACTTGGTTCCAGCGTTTCTTCATTTCTTTTGGTGGCACTTTTATGCGACCTCTGTTGCTGGTATCTAGCTCCTGCCATCTCTGCTCAATTACGTTGACTAATATCTCCACTTCCTCATGCAAGAAATTCTTTGTTCTTGGTGGACGTTGATCCATTGCAAAGTTGAATTGGCACTCTTATTTCTCCAAACACATAGTCCTTAAGTTGCATGCACCAATGCTGCACCGGTTCTGCAAGTTTAGCAGTGAAAAGCTGAACTCACTGATTTCAGCAGGTGATTTATTCAGCAGTGCTGCTAAAAGCACTCCCTCACACACAGAAATATCAAAAAAAATTAAATTACAAGCCTTTGCAGGGGTCCAAGAAACAAATCTTCACTTTTTCTGCAGTCCTTTTAAAAATGGCCGAGTGCCAATGTTTGTGTGAGACTGCGCATGCGTGCACGCTCCAACGCGCACACGCAGGGTTGCCGGCACCACGAAGGCTAATTTAAATTGTACCCGCCCCCTGCTACTTAGAAAATCGGCGCGAGTGTTAGGCTCCGCCCCCTGCTGCGAAGAGCGTGCCGCGCCAAGCAGACATCGAGCTCCAAGGAGCTCGAGAATATCGGACTTTTTTTTAAGCGCAGTTTTCGGCGCGAAAAACAGGCGCCCAGTTCGGAGGTGCGCCGTTTTCGTCGCAGGACGAAACTTGGGGCCATAGAAACATAGAAATTTACAGTGCGGAAGGAAGCCATTTCGGCCCATCGTGTCCACGCCGGCCGACAATGAGCCACACAGACCTCAGTCAGCAGACCTGAAAGTTACATATAAACCTATGAACA
Organism: Pristiophorus japonicus; assembly: GCF_044704955.1. Classification (NCBI taxonomy): domain Eukaryota; kingdom Metazoa; phylum Chordata; class Chondrichthyes; family Pristiophoridae; genus Pristiophorus; species Pristiophorus japonicus. The sequence goes on along the minus strand of NC_091979.1, from coordinate 272,861,474 downwards.
ATGAACAATGGCAGAAAGGTAAAGAACACCTAGCCCAACCAGTCTGCCCCACACAACTGCAACACCCCCTACACGAAAACATTCTACATTCCACCCCAACCGGAGCTATGTGATCTCCTGGGAGAGGCAAAAACCAGATAAAAACCCAGGCCAATTAGGGGGAAAAAAATCTGGGAAAATGCCTCTCCGACCCAACCAAGCTATCGAAACTAGTCCAAGGATCACCCTAGTTGTATTCGACTGCCTGCAGTACTTACCATCATATCTGCACCAGCCAACAGAAGGTTATCCAGTCTAATCCCAATTAACAGCTCTAGGTCCGTAACCCTGCAGGTTATGACACTTTAAGTGTCCATCCAAGCACCTTTTAAATGTGGTAAGGGTTTCTGCATCAACCACCCTTCCAGGCAGTGAGTTCCAGACCCCCACAACTCTCTGCGTGAAGAAGCACCCCCTGAAATCCCCTCTGAACCTTCCACCAACCACCTTAAAACTATGCCCGCTCCTAATTGACTCCTCCACCAATGGAAATAGGCCCCTGCTATCCATTGTATCCAGGTCCCTCAAAATTTTGTACACCTCAATGAGGTCTCCTCTCAATCTCCTCTGTTCCAATGAGAACAAACTCAGCCTATCCAATCTGTCCTCATAGTTAAGATTCTCCATTCCAGGCAGCTTACTAGTAAATCTCCTCTGCACCCTCTCTAGTGCAATTACATCCTTCTGTTAATACAGCGAACAAAACTGCACGCGGTACTCCAGACGTGGCCTAACCAGAGTTTTATACAATTTAAGCATAACCTCCCTGCTCTTATATCCTCAGCCAATAAAGGTAAGCATTCTGTATGCCTTCTTAACCACCTTATCAAGCTGGCCTGCTACTTTCAGGGATCTGTGGCCAAGCACTCCTTTATTCATCTACACTATTAAGTGGCCTACAGCTTAATGTGTATACACTTTCCTTATTAGCCCTCCCAAAGTGCATCACCTCAATCTTCTCTGAATTAAATTCCATTTGCCACTGATCTGCCCACCTGGCCAGTCGATTGATATCCTCCTGCAGTCCATGACTTTCTTCTTCATTATCAACCACACAGCCAATTTTAGTGTCATCTGCAAACTTCTTAGTCCTACTCCCTATATTCAAATCTAAATCATTGATATACACCACAAAAAGTAAGGGATCCAGTACTGAGCCCTGCAGAACCCCACTGGAAACATCCTTCCAGTCACAAAAACATCCATCAACCATTACCCTTTGCTTCCTACCTCTAAGCCAATTTTGGATCCAACTAGCCACTTTGTCCTGGATCCCATGGGCTTTAACCTTCGTGACCAGTCTACCATGTGCGACCTTTCCAAAAGCTTTGCTAAAGTCCATATACACTACATCGTACACACTACCGTCATTGACCTTCTTGGTTACCTCCTCAATCAGGTTAGTCAAGCACGATCTTCCCTTAACAAATCCATGTTGTGTCCCTAATTAATCCTTGCCTTTCCAAATATAGATTTATCCTGTCTTTCAGGATTTTTTCCAATAATTTTCTCACCACTGAGGTTAGGCTGACAGGCCTGTAATTACTCGGCCTATCCCTTTCTCCCTTCTTAAACAAGGGTACTACATTAGCAATCCTCCAATCCTCCGGCACCATGCCCAGATCCAAAGAGGACTGGAAAATCATGGTCAAAGCCTCTGCTATTTCCTCTTTTACTTCGTTCAACAGCATGGGATGCATTTCATCCGGGCCTGGGGACTCATCTACTTTCAAACCTGCTAAACCCCTTAATATCTCCTCTCTCACTATTTTTATTTCATCCAGAATTTCACACTCCTCCTCAATAGCAGTATCTGCATTGCCCTTTTCCTTTGTGAAAACAGACGCAAGGTATTCATTAAGAACCATACCAACATCTTCTGCCTCCACACAAAGATTATCCTCATGGTGTCTAATAGGCCCTACCCTTTCTTTAGTTACCCTCTTGCTCTTAATATATTTATAGAACATCTTTGGGTTTTCCTTAATTTTATTAGCCAATAATTTTTCATGCTCTCCCTTTGCATTCCTAATATCCTTTTTAATTTTACCTCTTAACCTTCTATATTCCTCCAAAGATTCTATAGTATTTAGCCGTTGGTGTGTGACATAAGCTTCTCTTTTTTCTTTATCCTCCCCTGTAAGTCCCTAGACATCCAGGGGGATCTAGAATTGTTATTCCCACCCTTTTTCTTTAAGGGCACATGTTTGGCCTGAGCCTTCCGGATCTCCTTGAATGTCTCCCACTGTTCCAACACTGATTTACCCACAAGTAGCTGTTTCCAGCCCATTGTGGCCAAATCACTCCTCAATTTAGCAAAGTTAGCTTTTCTGCAATTTGGGACTTTTATTCTCCAGTCTATCCTTTCCTTATCCATAACTAACTTGAATCTGACTGAATCCTGGTCACTGGCATCCAAGTGCTCTCCCACTAATACCCCTTCCACCTGCCCAGCTTCATTCCCCAAAACTAAATCCAAAATCGCCCCCTCTCGTGTCAGGCTTGTTACTTACTGACTAAAAAAGTTCTCTTGAATACATTTTAAGCATTCCTCACCCTCTATACCCTTCACACTAAATTTATCCCAATCAATATTAGGATAGTTAAAATTCCCTACTATTACTGCCCTGTTGTTTTTGGACTTCACAGCAATTTGCCTACATATTTGCTCCTCTATCTCCAGAATAGGGGGTCTATAATACACGCCCAGCAGAGTGATCACCCCTTTTTTATTTTTTCAATTCAAACCATATGGCCTCACTTGATGATCCATGTAACATATCATCCCTCCTCAATGCTGTAATAGTTTCTTTAATCAATATTGCGACCCCCACCCCACCTTTTTTACTCCACTCTCTGTAAAAATCCTGTAACCAGGAATATTGATCTGCCAAATCTGCCCCTCTTTCAACCATGTCTCTTTAATGGCTATAATGTCATACTCCCCAGTGTCTACCTGTGCTCTTAGCTCATCCGTCTTATTCACTATACTCCTTGCATTAAAGTATATACCATTCAGCACAGGAATACTTCCTTGATTACGACTTACAAACCTTTGTTTCCTCTGTCTTACAGATTCGCTTTCTAAATTCTTGCTATTCTACTTCAGCTTTACTTCCTTCCCTATTGAATCTATTCTCAGGTTCCCATCCCCCTGCCAAGCTAATTTAAACTCTCCCCAACAGCACTGCAAACTCCCCGCGAGGATATTGGTCCCGGCGCTGTTGAGGTGCAACCCATCCGGTTTGTACAGGTCCTATCTCCCCAGGAGTGGTCCCAATGCCTCAAGAATTTAAAGCCCTCCCTCCTACACTAATTCTCCAGCCACGCGTTCATCCCCTCTATCCTTCAATTCTTGTACTCATTAGCACGTGGCAATGGTAGTAACCCAGAGATTACTACCTTGGAGGTCCTACCCTTTAATTTTCTTCCTAGCTCCCTAAATTCTGCCCGTAAGACCTCATCCCTCTTTCTATTTATGTTGTTGGTCTCGATATGGCCCACGACCTCTAGCTGTTTATCCTCCTCCCCCCAGAATGCCTGCATCCGCTCTGACATCCTTGACCCTGGCACCAGGGAGGCACCATACCATTCTGGAGTCACATCTGCAGCCGCAGAAACGCATCTCTGTTCCCCTAACTATAGAATCCCCTATCACTAGAGCTCTTTTAATCTTTGTCCCTCCCTCGTGTGCAGCTGAGCCACGCATGGTGCTGTGGAAGTGGCTCTGGCTGCACTCCCCAGATGCACCATCGCCCTCACCATTACTCAGAAGTGAATATCAGTTTCAAAGCGAGATGGACTCATGGGGGGACTCCTGCAATACTTGCCGAGCATTCTTACTTCGTCTGGTGGTCACCCACTTCCCCTCTGCCTGAACGCTTTTAAGCTGCAGGGTGGCCACCTCCTAAAACGTGCTATCCACGTAGCTCTCAGTCTCGCGGATGCACCATAGTGACTCCAGCCGCCGCTCAAGCTCAAAAATGCAGAGCTCGAGTAGTTGAAGCTGGAGACACCTCCTGCAGACATGGTTGTCTAGGCTGCGGAAGCATCCAGGACTTCCCACATGCCAAAGGATGTGCACTCCAGAAGATTGAGCTGCCCTGCCAACCCTCTACTTAGATTCATCTAATTAAAAATCTAATTAAAGGAAAAAGAGAGATACTTACCAAACAAACAGCCAACCACTTACCTGCCCAGACGAGGGCTGTGAGATCCTCATCAGAATTGTGCATGAAACTCTTTTAGAGTCTACCTGTAAAACATAAAACATTAAACCATGCCACCCACCCTGGATGACACAGCAGACATTTACAAGGCCCTTTTTTACTTTTTTGTGGTTTTTCTTTGTGTTTTTCTTTTTTGTTTGTTTTTTTTTTGGGCGCTAAAATCACATTTTTTCCAGTGCCCCCTATAAAAGGGGAGGGGGACACTAAAAGCACTGGCAATTAAAACAAATTAAACTTTAAAACGTAAAGTCAAATTAAAATTTGGTTGCCGGGCGTGATGATGCACTCCAGTCCCTCCGGTGCCCACCTCTCGCGGAAGGCCGCGAGCGTACCGGTGGACACCGTGTGCTCCATCTCCAAGGACACCCTGGACCGGATGTAAGAGCGGAAGAGAGGCAGGCAGTCAGGTTGAACGACCCCCTCGACCGCCCGCTGCCTGGACCGGCTGATGGCACCCTTGGCCGTGCCCAGGAGCAGTCCTACGAGGAGGCCCTCGGACCTACCCGCTCCCCTCCGCACAGGGTGCCCAAAGATCAGGAGAGTGGGACTGAAGTGCAGCCAGAATTTCAGGAGCAGCCCCTTTAGATAATGAAACAGGGGCTGCAACCTCGTGCACTCAGTAAAAACATGGAACACGGACTCCTCCAGACCGCAGAAATTGCAGGCGGCCTGGGAGTCCGTGAACCGGCTTAAAAATTTTTTGCACGGCACTGCTCCGTGCACCACCCTCCAGGCCAAGTCCCCGATGAATAGTGGGAGGACTCCCGCATAGAGTGCCCTCCATCGGGGACCCCCGCCTCCTCCGGACGGCAAGATGGTACTCCATGGCGTGTCCGGATGGCCGGCGAGGATGGCAAAGTTGAGAGTGTGCAGGAGCAGCCCGTACAGGAAACCCCTCCGCGCGGAACTGAAAGGCACGGAGGGGATTTCCCCGAGGCGGCTCAAGTTGTGAGGCGCCGGCCCCTCAGAATTGTGCATGAAACTCTTTTGAGTTTACCTGCAAAACATAAAAACATTAAACGGTGCCACCCGACCTGGGTGACACTCCAGACATTTACAAGGCCCTTTTTTTTCCCCCCCTTTTTTTTGTTTTTTTTTGTGTTTTTCTTTTTTGGTTTTTTTTTGGGCACTAAATTCACAATTTTCCCCAGTGCCCCCTATAAAAGGGAAGGGGGACACTAAAAGCACCGGCAATTAAAACAAATTAAACTTAAAAAACGTAAAATCAAATTAAAATTTGGTTGCCGGGCGTGATGATGCACTCCAGTCCCTCCGGTGCCCACCTCTCACGGAAGGCCGCGAGCGTACCGGTGGACACCGCGTGCTCCATCTCCAAGGACACCCTGGACCGGATGTAAGAGCGGTAGAGAGGCAGGCAGTCAGGTTGAACGACCCCCTCGACCGCCCGCTGCCTGGACCGGCTGATGGCACCCTTGGCCGTGCCCAGGAGCAGTCCTACGAGGAGGCCTTCGGACCTACCCGCTCCCCTCCGCACAGGGTGCCCAAAGATCAGGAGAGTGGGACTGAAGTGCAGCCAGAATTTCAGGAGCAGCCCCTTCAAATAGTGGAACAGGGGCTGCAACCTTGTGCATTCAATAAAAACATGGAACACGGACTCCTCCAGACCGCAGAAATTGCAGGCGGCCTGGGAGTCCGTGAACCGGCTTAAAAATTTATTGCACGGCACTGCTCCGTGCACCACCCTCCAGGCCAAGTCCCCGATGAATAGTGGGAGGACCCCTGCGTAGAGTGCCCTCCATCGGGGACCCCCACCTCCTCCGGACGGCAAGATGGTACGCCATGGCGTGTCCGGATGGCCGGCGAGGATGGCAAAGTTGAGAGTGTGCAGGAGCAGCCCGTACAGGAAACCCCTCCGCGCGGAACTGAAAGGCACGGAGGGGATTTCCCCGAGGCGGCTCAAGTTGTGAGGCGCCGGCCCCTCAGAATTGTGCATGAAACACAAAAAGTTAGTATGCAGGTGCAGCAAGTAATCAGGAAGGCAAATGGAATATTAGCCTTTATTAGAGTATAAATGCATAGAAGTCCTGAGACAACTGTACAGGGTATTGGTGAGGCCACACCTGGAGTACTGTGTACAGTTTTGGTCTCTGTATTTAAGGAAGTATATACTTGCATTGGAAGCTGTTCAGAGAAGGTTCACTAGGTTAATTCCGGAGATGAGTGGGTTGACTTATGAAGAAAGGTGGAGTAGGTTGGACCTATACTCATTGGAGTTCAGAAGAATGAGAGGTGATCTTATTGAAACTTATAAGATAATGAGGGGGCTCGACAAGGTGGATGCAGAGAAGATATTTCCACTCATAGGGGAAACTAAAACTAGGGGACATAGTCTCAGAATAAGGGGCTGCCCATTTAAAACTGAGATGAGGAGGAATTTCATCTCTCAGAGGGTTGTAAATCTGTGGAATTTTCTGCCCCAGAAAGTTGTGGAGGCTGCGTCATTGAATATATTTAAGGCAGAGATAGAAACATAGAAACATAGAAACATAGAAAATAGGTGCAGGAGTAGGCCATTCGGCCCTTCTAGCCTGCACCGCCATTCAATGAGTTCATGGCTGAACATTCAGCTTCAGTACCCCATTCCTGCTTTCTCGCCATACCCCTTGATCCCCCTAGTAGTAAGGACCTCATCCTTTTTGAATATATTTAGTGAATTGGCCTCAACAACTTTCTGTGGTAGAGAATTCCACAGGTTCACCACTCTCTGGGTGAAGAAGTTCCTCCGCATCTCGGTCCTAAATGGCTTACCCCTTATCCTTAGACTGTGACCTCTGGTTCTGGACTTCCCCAACATTGGGAACATTCTTCCTGCATCTAACCTGTCTAACCCCGTCAGAATTTTAAATGTTTCTATGAGGTCCCCTCTCATTCTTCTGAACTCCAGTGAATACAAGCCCAGTTGATCCAGTCTTTCTTGATAGGTCAGTCCCGCCATCCCGGGAATCAGTCTGGTGAACCTTCGCTGCACTCCCTCAATAGCAAGAATGTCCTTCCTCAGGTTAGGAGACCAAAACTGTACACAATAGACAGCTTTTTGAGCGATGAGGGAGCGGGCAGGGAAGTGGAGCTGAGTCAATGATCAGATCAGCCATGATCTTATTGAATGGCGGAGCAGGCTCGAGAGGCGAAATGCCCTACTCTTGCTCCTATTTCTTATGTTCTTTTGTTCTTATGCCTGACACGAGACTTCCAAAACAAGCGCTCTACTCAAAGCTCTGACGCAACAAGCGAGCCCCAGGTGAGCAGAGGAAACGCTTCAAGGACACCCTCAAAGCCTCCTTGAAAAAGTGCAACTTCCCCATCGCCACCTGGGAATCCCTGGCCCAAGACCGCCCAAATTGGAGGAAAAGCATTCGGGAAGGCTGAAAACCTCGAGTCTCTTCGCCGAGAGCAAGCTGAAGTTAAACGTCAGCAGCGGAAGGAACGTGCGGCAACCCAGGTACCCCACCCACCCCTTCCTCCAACCACCGTCTGCCCCGTCTGTGACAGAGACTGTAGGTCCTGCATTGGACTCTTCAGTCACCTGAGGACTCATCTTTAGTGTGGAAGCAGGACATCCTCGACTCCGAGGGACTGCCTAAGAGAGGCTGCGAGCAGAGCCTGACTGCTGGAAGCGGCAGTCTCCTCACACCGAGACACACACACACACACAACAATCCCCTGAGACCGGTTGGCTCAGGTACCGGTGCTGCAGCTTTCAGAGCATGCGCGCCTGCTGCCAATCAGGCAAGGAGAGGCAGCAGCGAGGAGCGTGTGTCAAACCACAGCACCAGCCAGTCTGTAAAACCTCCAGCTGGCTCGGGCAAGGCTGTCGAGATTTGCCACCCAAAATGCATCACACGTGCGTTTAACACGTGGAGCCACAATTTTTCCTTTCAATGTATGCCACCCACGCCGGTACTGATGCCGGACCAGGGATGTTTCCGAACTGAAGGATCCCTAACTGGAGAGGTAAAACCTGTACCTGTAATGCATATGGCCTCATTGCTAGAGCAATTCATTTGTTACATTCTGAATCTTCAAAATTACTGTGACATTAAGAATAACGAAGCCAATTTAGAACCTGTATAAATGCAGATCTGCTGAATATTTATTGTGAGCATAGTTTCCTAGCCATGATATCAACTTATCTTATGTTGCAGAAATAAACTGTTAATTGAGAGTTGTGGAATGGTGTGTTTGCTTATCAAATGAGAGCAAGGATATAACTGCAAAGATAAGTGACTTACTGTGATACACGGGTATCACAGTTTTATATTATATTATTTACATTTTATAATCAGATAAAGTTGGCGACATTTTACATTCCATATTCCCAACATCTTAGTTATGGAGTTGGAATAAATCCCTCTTACCAATAAAATAAGGATTTCAGAGACGATTCAGTCCAACCAATTAGAGAGACAAATGGATGAAGCAAAATTAGTAAAATACAGATATAGAAAGGAAAATACAGATATGACACAATTAATTATATTTGTAAATGATGTTGACCAGATGCGTTGTAGGATGCCACAAAATGTTTTCTTTATGTGTATTAAAATATTCTCACAGGAAGCATCACTCCTGTTGGCATTTCTGAGGAGCTATTTTAACCACTGCACAAGTTATCAATGTGACACTTTACCAATGACTGTTGTGCATTGCAGTGTGCATTTTGCAGAGTATAAAATACAGTATTTGAATATAATCAACTGCTTAACATTTTGACACATTTAACTGTTTCAATTATCTCATGAAACTTGGATTTTTCTGATTCTTTAAGATTAAACATGACGTCCATTTTTGGAATAACATTTTATACCGATGTGGGGGTTGGGGAAGATGCCGGATGATCCAATTGTTGTTCAAAGCCTGAGGGGTTTCTGGTCTTTCCAGCCTTTTAAGTGAAACTGTGCTTCCAATAATTATTCAGCAGATCTGCATCACCTGTCCTGAAAATATAATTATACAGGTTCTAAATTGGCTTCTTTATTCTAAGTGTCACAAGCATTTTGAAGATTCAGATTGGAACAAATTAATTATTTTAGCACTGAGGTTACGGTATGATTTGCAGTACAAGTACTAACATATTTATTGTACTTGCCTCAAACTCACAGTGATCACAAAGACATGTTGAAGCAATGTTCTATAATTACCCTATGGTGAGGTATTTGTAGTCTGTAATGTGTCAAAGATTTATTTTTCATTGATTACTTTGCACTAGGGTTCTGACCTTTCACTGATAAAATGCACGTTAATACTCAAAGGAATAGGGATCCTTAAGCAAAAATAAATCTTGTTAGTTATAGTGACGGCACATGAAGTTCATAGAAAGGACATAGTGAAAAATACATCTAATGTTTGGGACAAATTACCCAGATGCAACAAATATTTCTGTTATTTAACATTAAGATTTAATTTAATAAAATCACAATAAATATTTTTTTCAAATTCAAACAACATTGCCACATATTAAAAATAGAATACAGTATCTAATATTTCTTTATGCATATACAGAATCACTTTCAACATCACAGATGTAACATACATCGTACTCATTTGTGTTTAACACTTTCCAGCCCATGTCTCGTTTGGCAGTTCAGGTTTGACTACCATTTTAATGTGCCTATTATATGAATGCACTTCCACACTGCCACTGCATTGTCATCAATGGATTCAGTTGCTACAGTCACGATCAGGCTTTCAGGTGCTTTGGTCTTTATGAGCAAGGTCACTTTTCAGCTATGTGGGCTGAAAAGCATTAAGCTGGAGATATAGCTTAGACAACACTACTCAAGAAGCACTGCTGTGGATAATCTGCACCACTTTACATAAACTTTTCACAAACAGAATTGCAGTAGAATTTTATGACAAATACATTAGCCAGTTGGTCAAATAATGAAAAAAAGTTACTGTACATGAGCTGCTTTTGTGATAAACCTTTTAAACTTTTTTAAATTGACAGTCAATATCTTATGTAATCTGAATTCATACATAGAACATAATGCAGGGAATCTCACAAGAATATTTGATACAGCCTCAAGAAAATTCTGAATATAAGAGGATTGAAAGGCAAAGCAGAAACATTTTTGCCACTTACGATTGAATAGTAGGATCATCAATGATCATTACATTCTTATCAGACAAGACATCAATAGAATGAAAATCCATTCATGAAATGTATAAAATCTCCAGCAGACTGTTATTGTCCATCCACATGTAAAGGTTCCACAGGCACTGATCTCTTCAAAGAGGTTGTCGATTCTTTAATTGTATTTGATAGCTGCATCATGTTAGGGAACCCCAATAACCTAGCAACAACTACATAACAATGGCAAAAAATATAAGCCTGCCAAATATGTGAGATTCACAACACTTATTAGTCTGATGATCACTGAAAGAGCATTCAATATTAGAGTACAAAATAAAAGATTATATAATGAACATGTTTAGTTCAAGAGTGCTGTGAATTGCTGCTGCACTACAGCCCAGTGGCCCGTTGGGCAGGTTTACTGAATTGCTGTGTCATTTTGTGGTAGCAGGCTGTTATTCCTTACACAGAAAGTTATGGTGTCAGGAGGAGGGCCTGAGATATTACAAAGAGAAATGAGGATAGGAGGTGCAATAAATACATAGGGGGAAAACTGTGATATGGTTCTGTACCTTTCACTAACTAATGTAACACGTTGAATTGAGTTATATAAAAATCATATTTACAGATATAGGAGAAAACTGTATATTTAAACTTTAAATTAAGTTCTTCAGTGAAAGGGTTAATGTATATTTTTCTCCCAAATGTTCTTTTCCCCTGAGGGCAATGATTCATATCAGGTGGTATAGTTACTCACAGATTCCTCAGGGGAGACAGTATTCAGATTCTAAAGCAATGCGCAACACTATTCAATTATTGCACAGAATAGCATATCTTGTGCACTTCACAGAAAAATTGCATTTAATACCACTTTTATTATAGATAACATTAGGAATAATAACAAAATTAAGTAAAGTGACTGTGCTCAACAGCTGCAGAATTTCCATGGGTGCATTTTCAGTTTAGTAATATCCCAATCTGATAAAAATCTGTACATTCAAATTAAACCTTACAGTGGGAAATACTGCCAGCATACGTAGCACCTTATGTAACTCAAAGTCACCTTTCTAAATAGTCTTCTATTGTTGAATGATAAGAATCATTGCAGGCGGATGTCTGTCAAGTGGATGTGTTCTTTGATATCAAACAGGGAATTCTCATTGCATATCATTGTGTGTTGCTTAGTTAGTCTAACTACAAAAAAATGTAGATCTATTTCATTTCATCTTAAAACAACTCCCACTAAGTTTTGCTGTTAGCTGAAAAAACAGAAAAATCTCAAGAGAACTTATTTAATAAGAAAAAGCAATTCCAAGCCAGTCTGCAGATAGACTAACTCTGCAGCACCTAATGAAGGTTATCAAACATGGTTTATGAAGGTCTCCTGTTTGATTTCAGCAGTTTGTTTTCAGTGACAAGCTGGTCTGTTGGATGCTTATGGTTCAGCCCTTCAACAATGCAGGTCTATTGTTAAGGAAATGTTCTGAGGCAAATATGGGGTTAAGTACTTACACTGATTATTTATTACCCTTAAATGCAATATACTCCTCACTGGTAGTGACAGAAGACTGACTTTTGCCTTTGAAACCGAGTACAGTTGGATAGCAACTAGAATTGGATAATTGCTATCCAATTGCAATGTGGGTGAAACCTACTGGCTAATTTTTCAATACTGTTCACAATTTTAAAAATGTGATTGAAAATGATTCACAATTCTATGTTTCTGTTTTTCATCTTATTTCACACTGATAGTCAATTTTATAGATGCCATTGTATTTTTGGTAAGGTAATTGGTTGCACAGACTTCATTGATTTTGGCTGAATGTTTATGAGGGGCAATTTGGAATATTATACAAAGGTTTGCCACAGTTTGACCTATAATTGCACTTTTTTGTCATTATACGTAAACCCTTAGTCTACAATAAGGTTCAGGGTAACAATAATAAAGTATCACAGCTTTCACATCTGGGTCAAAGAGTGCCCAACCCCCAAATACAACAACAACAAATTAACCAAATGTCACATCTTCTTACTTTTGTTGAAATAAAATTAGAATTGGATTTTTTTTCTTAAAAAGTATGACATTAATCTTAAATTACTAAATTAAGAAACTAAAATACAATTGGGGCCAGTTTATTTCAATTTTAATTTTACTCTCAAGCTACTACTATTTTTAATTCTTTTTTGATTATTTAAACATCTTTTAATTGCCTTTCCCAATTCATTTGGAGATGTCAGCAGCATTTTTATTGGTTGAAAGTAGCTCTATCGATCTATTTTTCAGCTTATGGAAGGGTAGATCCTAAAGATTGATTAGATTACATGATAGATCAATCAAGTTAAACCTTTATTTAAGCAGTGTCAAAATCAGTTAAACGTAAGCGTCCTTAGATTCTAATATTTTTTGTGCTAAGATTATTCAATTTGCAGTTATTTAAGTTTTCACAGCAGAGACTAGTTTCAGAGACACATGGTTTGTATGCTTATGTTGCTAACTCCACTCTATGCTCCTTGATTTTGGCTGTATAATTAGCAGGAACATAAAGTCAAAGAAAACAGATCAATGACATGATTACAAAAGCCACATGTTCCTGAAACTAGAGCATGACAATGAAAACTGGAACATAATCATTAGAAGTGGCATCAGTATGGATTTGCCTCTATAGCTTCCATCTGTATATTGGAAGCATGCATTTATTATGCATCTTGAAACACTGCAATAACAGAATATTGTTTATACTGTTGTTATGCTACAATGCTTGTCAAGCAAAATGCATTAAATAATACTTATGTTGGAAGGTTTGCACTTGCTCATACAATCAGCAGTCCAGTTTCCTCTGAAACTAAAAGTGCAATTGCAAGTGCATGGGTGACCCACAATAATGACTTACTAGAGGTTGGTTTTGGTGCCAAATGCATATTCTAACAACAGAGTGAGTAGGTGGGGCACAGTAGCTGATGAATTTATTTTCTTTTGCAGCCAAAACATTAGGATTGAACTAATATTACTACCATTAATCATCAGGAGCATAAGTGCAATTACTCAGTTGCACAGTTTACACCTAGTTCATGTCAATGACTGAATTTATACTTTTTCAATGACACGGACATTTTTATGTTCTCTTAATATAAATAAGTTAAAAAAAACTAATATGTTCCAAAATGGATAACAACCCATCATTTAACTGTTGATGGTTTTAATTGATGTAAGGAATGTAAAGAACTGAATCTCTGACCTATACGTATGTAGAGGTTTTTAAGAGTAAACAAATGAGCTAATTTCCAAAGAAGTGGCTGAAAATACTTCTTTCCTGGTGTTTGCAATCGAAATACTTCCAAAAGGAAAGGGTTCAAAAGGGCAATTTTACTGCAGGACCTTTTCGAAGATTGTAAGTCTTCAAATACTTCACTACTGCAAAAATCATGGGACATTGCATTCAGCATCCATCTTTAAGAACATCACACTGATCCCGTTCCTCTGGCAGTATTTTAGAGCTATCATTTTAAACTGGTTAGACTATTATTATATCAACAACTGTCTTATCACTCTCGTGTGGGCTGACAAAAAGCCTTTAATAAAAGTATTAACTACAATGGATTTATCTTTCATTTCATGACAAAATCCTCAGACAGAGTACAGCTAATATTTTATTAGATATTTAAAAGGCTGGGAAAATTTATTGGATTATTGCTTCTACTCAGCTCTCCAGTTTGAAAAATAACTACTACACTGACAGAATCCACACAATTTTCAAAGACTTGTTTAAAATTGGAAGAAAATATAAATTACCTAAAGCTAAATGTTCCAGTCTGATTTTTATAAATGGATTTTTAAAAACTCCAATTAACCTTTTCTAGAATAGCACAAACATTGGCAGATAAGTATTCTTCTGTATCAGTCTATTTTGACTATAGTAAACTACTATAAATAACAAATATGAAATTATTTTAGTTTATCCACATATAATGTCAACCTCAAACTGTTTGCCTTTGCTCAGAAGAATAAACTGGGATTCCATGTGGTTTGTACACAAAATGCTTGACTGGTATTTTAAAGATTAAACATAGCAAAAAAAAAATATTGAAAATGAGATTTCAACGGGTAACTACTGCTTGCAAACTCAATTTTCTTGGTGGAGGGGCAGAAAGAAGGGTTTATTTAATTTGTTATCTGCATCCTGTTACACAAAAAAGGCAAGGCACTCGATATAGTATTGATTGGTTCAATCATTTTAGTAATCGAATAAATTATTAAGTGATAGTTTTTATTATTTGCAGCTGCAAACTCAGTGGCCTGGATTTTATCTGCCAGTGGTAGAATGAGACCTGGCCGATTTTAATAGCTAGGCCTCGTTTAAATCCCGTCGGCTGATTCCCAGCTATACTGTGTGGCCCGGACACCACCCACTGACAGCAGGTAAGTAGCGGGATCGGCTATGCAGGAGTCCAGCGATTGGGGGCGGGGGAAAGGAATAATTTTACAGTAGGGATGGCCTAAGCTCCTCCTGGCCCCACAAGGAAAATGAAAAAAAAATACAAGAGCTCCTCTCTGCCACTATGGTGGCCTGGCGGGTAACTAACTGCCGCTTCCCATTCAGGCCGCTTAGTAAAAATTGCAGTCAAGTCCCGGTGACATCGGGACCTGACATGCATAACATTAAAAAGGACCTCGCCAGCAGCTGTCCTTTCCAACCTGCTATGGGCGGCAGGTGAAAAGGGCTGGTTACTGTCTGAAGAGGCACTAGTTTCATTCTACCAGTGTTACTTTAAGAGGATTAGAGTCGGGCAGGGACCACAATCTGATATTTTAAATGGCGACTTATGGACACCAGTATTTATTGTATTTATTTACATTTATAAATGTCACCTCTCAGCAGCTCCAAGGTGGGTAAGTAACTTGACTTATGTTAGCTGCCCATCCACCCAGTTTCCACCAGGCGGGTAGGATTAAAATAACCCACACAGTATGGGGAACATACTTTTCTTTGGATCTGTTATGTTGTGATCAAGGTTTATTTGTTTTTTTGGCACAAGAGTTTATTATGAAACCTGTAATTATCAATGTAGGCCACAAAGGATAATGCAACATTATAGTTACACTTACATTCTGATGCTCTCCAAAAACAGCTAGAATTGTTTTTATTAATAAAAAGATTGACAGGTCAGTTACAATGGAGGGATAAAGTCTGCAATATCAGCCTTACATGAGATTTTAACTTCAAGCTGCTTTCATTGATTTCCTATATTAATTGTGAAGTGTTTCAAGGGAAAGTCTTTATAGGCTTGAGTGCAGCAATCCATTTTACTTTGGAGCTTGAACTCTTCAAGAAAGATAATGATGCTGCTGTTTTCCACAAGAAAATCATGCGTCATGAAATAGTCAAAAGATCATCCATCATAATGACTGACTGACTAATTTCCGTAGTTCAGTTCTAGGCATTTGCGTGTCACAATGGGCTAGCTGGAAAGCTGCTAATTTCCATTATAGCTCCAAAGTCTTGAAAATTTGTTATTAAGGTGTCATTTTGAACATCTTGGTAATTATACTATAACAAAATGTCACCATTGCTTATCTACTTCAGATTGATTGACTGACATGTCCTACAAACTAATATAGTAACAGACATGTTTCTATATACACTCACATGATTATACACATATAACAGCAGTAAAATTGAAAGGTAAGCCAATCAATAGGCAGATTGTTTAGCAGTAAATTTATTTCTGAAGCAACTGTCAGTCAAGTCAAAAGCATTAATTATGTTCTTACCCAAATAAATTATGTTGAATATTGATAGCTCATTTGCTTTCTACTGCCTCTCTAGATGAGAAAAGGAAGACATGTGCTGGCATCTCCATGACATATTTCAATATTAGACAAGGTGTGAAGAATGAAACTGATTTGCCATTTATTCACCAATATCCTTCCAGGCTAACCTTTGTTCAGTGGGATACCTGAAAACATTCAACAGTTCTTATGAGAAAAAAATGACTATGTATTGATAAATGGGGCTAATCTATAACAAAGATTACATGGGTGCTAAGAGAGATAATAGCTTGAGATGACAATGTCAACAAAGGCCAGTGCTCACTGCTGAGATGATGATATCAAAGGAAGTTATTCCCAGAAACCAAGTGGTCTAATAACAGTTCCTTCTGATTACACTGTGATTTACATTTGATGACATATATGGTTTAAGGCTCTTATTATAAAAAAAAATTGATCAGTGATGGTTACTGATATCAGAATTTGTTGAGATTGCATTCTGAATTTTGCCGTGCTATTGGTTGACTATAATTATCCTTTAAGTAAGATATTTCAGTTACCGGTGCACCTACACTCACCCACAGACTTTACAAGGTGACTTTATTGGTGAGCTTTCACAGGACCTCACTGAAAATACATGCCAATCATCCAAGTACACATAAGAACTAAATAACAATTATAATTACAAAAGTGTAAAGATGAGCTGTGCTAGTTTTCCTTTAAACATTAACCAAAATATTGTCTAAAGTAGTAGAAAGCAGAGTAAAGTCAAAAGTTCCATAAGACAGATATTCCAATAAAAATTCCAATACATGTATCTGTCGCACTGTTCTGTTCATGAAGTTTATTTCATTCAGCTGCTTGTACAAAATTGTTGTTTTGCGTTTCACCTGTCAGTGCTGAGGAGTTTAAGGAGCTTCTTTTAAGCAGTCTATTAATAATGTCCATCCATGTCTTCTTATACTGATGACGCAGCAAAGAGTATACAAAGGGGTCTGAGACAGCCTTGCTGTAAGCCAAACATTTGGAAAGAACTCCCCAGTGTGGATTGATTGGTACTGACACAGACAACTCCACCAGCCTGTTAAAAAACAAAATGTTAACAGGAATCCTCTAATGCATTTTTTAAGAAATTACATTTCATCTGTGAATTTGTAAACACTCTCCTTTTCACTCAAGTGCTTTTTTCCTCCACACAGACACTTTCAAGAGGGACAATAGGTAAGTTAGTTTCACTATGGCTTTGAAAGCTAATTACACCCAAAATGAAGTGCACAGTTTATAGGAAGTATCAATGTAGGCCACAAAGGATAATGCAATCAAAGGATGAAATTCATCACAGATCCAGCTGTTCATTAACCGTGAGGCTCAAACTCGTGATCATAAGGTCGTGAATCAGGCAACTCAATGTCTTTTAATGCTACAAAGGGTTTGCTAATAATGGCAACAGGGCTCTGGGAGAGAATTTCTGCATGGCTCTCCCGATCTCCCACGATAACTGAAGGTTAATGCAACACCTGAAGAAACTGCAGAAATGGAAGAAAAATGGCCATTTGTGACATTTCTCTGGGAATTCTGCCAATCCTCTCTTGAAGTTATGGATAGAGATCAGGAGACTCCCCCCACAGAAATTACAGGCATTTGTCACAGAGGAATGTTAAAGGGGTCTCATCTTTCTTTCCATTGGGTATTCAAGCTACAATTGCAAGTTGAATCATGATTTCTCAATAGTTTTTATTTATATTACATTAATAGCTGAGTGAAGACTCTTCAACTGCATAATAATGGCTTCCGATCCTTCACCCACCATAAACATCAGCTCTTCTAGAGATCTGCTATTCATTTCCTATCTCATATCCCTTTTCTTGCTGACCTATGTCAGCATCCAGTCCCCCTCCACCTCAAATTTCACATTTTCATTCCTGTATATAAACCCTCCATGGCCTCACACCATCATACCTCAGTAACTTCCTCCAGTCCTTTCCCTCCGTCACCCCCCCCCGCCCCAATGCCCATTTTTAACTGTCCGTTCTTCTGACTTTGGGCTCTCGCCTATCCATCCTCCCTTCTCCCTGCCATTGGCAGCAATGCTTTCAGCCATCTAGGTCCAACTCTCTGGAATTCTCTCCTTGAATCCCACCATTTCTCCTCCTTTAGGACCATCCTTAAAATCCATCACTTTGACCCGGCTTTCGGTCAGCCCTCCTAATCTCTCCTTCTTTGGCTCGGTGCACATTTCCCCCACATCTCTGTGAAGTACTTTGGCATGTTTTCTAAGTTAAAGGTTCTATATGAATGCAAATTATTATTGTTGTTATTATTATAGGATACATGCTCAACATCCTTAATCTAGGCATTAGTTTTCTTTAATAGGCCAATTAAAAAATTGTGCAAATTAAGTTTTGTGCTCATCTTACACTATTTCTCCACGCATCAAGCTATTTGTGCACTGAGCATAAACTTTATTTGACCATTTACAGTTGTGTTTAGAGCCAATATTTGAGCTCCTAATATTCAAATGACCTACATCCAATTATATAGCATCAAATTCACGTGGCTATCTCTTAACATTAATGTTTCATTCCGCTTTCATTTTGTGCATTAATACTCTTTATCAAAGGCAGTGGAGATATCAAACAACACAATAAACCTCTGGGCCAGCACTGTCAATCCCACTGATTAAACATGAATCATTGAAATGCATGTGTTCAATTGAACTGAACAAATCTACAGAAAGAATAGTAATATTAATATGACATGTTGAACAATTGACCAATTTTATGAAAAAGATTGAATATAAAGAATAAAGCAGTTCTTCAACTTTTTAAAATACTCCAATTTTATTTAAGAAGCTCAATTATAGCTGCCTGAGTCAAGGTGAAGACTAAACTACAGCACTGTACATCTGGTTAGCAGACTTAAGTTTAAATTAAATTCTTGACTGACAGTCGTATGCAGACTTCATTTAGAGGGTAAATGTTGTCAGGTTTATTTAAGTCATATGGGGAATTGATCAAAAAAGGACCTTCCAGCACTGATGATATGTACCATTTGGCAAGCTTGTCAAGAAGCTACATTGAAGCCATCTGCCACATTCCTTCAGCCCCTAGCCATGAAGGTGAATGGAGAAGGCTTTTCAAGAAAAAAATACCAATAAAAACTAATAAGCTCACTGTTTGTTATATCAGCAGATGAGCACTTAATGCGTTTGTACAGCATTCCTCTGTCAGATGTCTTAACCTGTTTATTTTAAATGAGTTAACATCTTCATTAAAGTAGCAGACAGAAAAATTTCATGCGCTAATTGATCTTCAACTAAAATACCCAGCAGTAATTTCTCGTTGTACATGTAACATCTGCAGAATGGTTTATGGTGAAATTAAATTTGTATCTTCAAATGATACTGGGCCCATTTTCCTTGCCCATCTCTACTCAAGTGCTAGACGGGTGCTTTCAATATGTCTGAATTTGATGGGCCGGGTCATCTGAATGGCCTGGTCACATCAATGGCGCAGGCATTCCCACTGATAAGGACTAGGGTCCTGGAAGTGGAAGGAGAAACTGATACAAGCTTGAAAGGCCTGCAGCTGTGGCAATGGCTGCTGTGGTAGAAGCCTCCTAAAACAACAACAACTTGTATTTATATAGCACCTTTAACATAGTGAAACGTCCCAAGGCACTTCACAGGAGCATTATGTGATAACAATTTGACACTAAGCCGCATATGTAGAAATTAGAGCTGGTGACCCAAAGCTTGGTCAAAGAGGTATGTTGCAAAGAGGAAAGAGAGGTAGAGGCGCGGAGAGGTTTAGGCAGGGAATTCCAAAGCTTGGGGCCGAGGTAACTGAGCACAGCCACCAATACTTGAACGATTATAATCAAAGATGCTCAGGAGGGCAGAATTAGAGGAGCACAGACATCTTGAGGGGTTGTGGGGCTGGAGGAGATTACAGATATAGGGAGTGGCAAGGCCATGGAGGGATTTGAAAATAAGAATGAGAATTTTGAAATCGAGGCGTTGATTAACCAGAAGCTAATGTAGGTCAGCAAGCATATAGGTGATGGGTGAGCGGGACTGGGTGTGAGTTAGAACACGCAGGAGAGGCAGGAATTCTGTCGCCAACCCCCCGCCTCCTTATATAAATGACTGCCCTGGACTGAAGCTGTTGTATGTGCAGGCAATGTGCATACACTTGAAGAGCGAGCCTTAACCTCCCAGGGCAGCATGAAGGGGCAAAGACCGGGCATCACAGGTCTTGGTCATGTTTCCTGTGCTTCGTGCCTAATGTCATTAACTGCAACTGTACATGGTCCATGTCTCAGCCATACAGGAGGACAGATATTACTACAGCCCTGTAGTCCATGAGCTTGGAGAAATGTCACCAACGATGTCGCCGCAAGATCCTAAAAAATCCCCTGGGAGGACAGGCGCACCAACATCAGCATTCTCGTCCAGGCTAACATCCCCAGCATTGAAGCACTGACCACACTCAATCAGTTCGGCTGGGCAGGCCACAGAGTTCGCATGCCAGGCACGAGACTCCCAAAGCAAGTGCTCTATGCAGAGTTCATTCACGGCAAACGAGCCAAAGGTGGGCAGCGGAAACGTTACAAGGACACCTTCAAAACCTCCCTGATAAAGTGCAACATCCCCAGTGACACCTGGGAGTCCCAGGCCAAAGACCGCCCTAAGTGGAGAAAGTGCATCCGGGAGGGCGCTGAGCACCTCGAGGCTCAATGGCGAGAGTGTGCAGAAATCAAGCGCAGGCAGCGGAAAGAGCATGCGGCAAACCAGTCCCACCCACCCTTTCCCTCAATGACTATCTGTCCCACCTGTGACAGGGTCTGTGGCTCTCGTATTGGACTGTTCAGCCACCAAAGAACTCACTTCAGGAGTGGAAGCAAGTCTTCCTCGATTCCGAGGAACTGCCTCTGATGATGATTAACTGCACTGATATACCTTTGTGTGCTCCACACCCAGTCCCTGGACCATTCCTAAATAGGATGGGCTTGAACTGATTCAGCGTGCAGCTGATGTGTAATGACAGGAATTGTATCATCCAGGTCTGTGTCCAGTTTCCTGCCAGTTGTCACGATGTCTTTATATTGTGCCAGTTATCAATCACACCTGCCTTCCACCCATACCATCAAGTGCTCAGGCTGGCTGCTTGGGGACAAGGGGTATCTCCGCAGCACGGGGCTCATATGGAACCTGCCAGGTACCCGAGCACAGACACAGAGGCGCATCACAATCAGAGCCATGACGCTACCACAGCTCTGATTCAGCAAACCATCGGCATCCTGAAACAAAGGTTTTGCGCCATGGTAAGGTCTGCAGGTATCCTGCAATATAGCCCTGAGAGTCTCCAGATTTATTGTAGTTTGCTACCAGCTTCATAACTTTGCCCTGCAAATGAGAGAGCCTTTAGAGCAGTGGTGGGCAAAGTACGGCCCACGGGCCATATCCGGCCCACCAATTCACTCTATACGGCCTGTTGGATAGGACAGAAATAGAACGCGAGCCGGAGCTTGGGCTGCACATTCATCTATCTACTTTCACTTCCTATGGGTCAGAGACAGACCTGAACTGCAGCCAAGGAAAAAGCATAGTATTGCTTAATTCAAATTCATAATTCAGAAAAGCGATTCTACCTGGCCCGATCTTAAAAGTATCCGTTCTGTAATTCTGGGCTGCAATGGCGGACATCTATACCCAGAATGCACTGCATACTCGGATATGCCCTATACATTTGAGAGTGGAGTCATGGCTGCTCATCTCCACAAACCTTTCATCTTTTCTCTCCCAGTATCCAGAGTACGATGGCAGGGGAGTTCTCATTTAGCACCAATTGGGATGGCAATAGTAACCTTTACAGAGGTGGGAAATTGATGCTGACATAGGCTACAGTTTTATTTCACAACACTGAGTTACAGAGACCAGAAGATACCACAACATTTTCAACTTTTATCTTTGATTCATTTCTAAGCAGTATCGAATATCTGTTGTGTATGTAAGATAGCATCTGACTACTATCTGAATTTATGTTTATGCAACGTTTATGTTTATGCAATGTTCCCTCTAATTTTTTTCGTGCGCGATCTGTTTAAATTTGCTGCATGGCCGATCATTTGTGCAGCCGTGCATGCGCAGTATCTCTTCCAGCGGCAGGAGCTGGGGAATGACCTGCACAGGACCGTGCGATTGGTGGAACATTGTTGGGCGGCCCTCAACAGCTCACCAAAACTTGTTAAGTGGCCCTCTGGCCTAAATAATTGCCCATCCCTGCCTTAAAGTCACTTGGGAGGAAGAAATAGAGGCCTAGGAGCAGGAAGAACAGCAGTTTACCGAGAAAGACCAAGGGGCACCAATTCTACCAGCTGCCAGAGCTGTATGGCATCAGATCATCAAGGAATGCTTTGGTTGAACCAGCTCTCCACCCCTGTACCAGTGGTCCCTTTTACCATTGGATCCAGTCCTCACACCCTCCAGATGGAGGCCCTCAACTTCACCACTATGGCTATTGCTATCAAAATAGCCAACCACCAATCGAGAGAAATTCTGCACAGCAATAAACTGGTTCAAAATGGTTCATTTTACAATTGGATACAAACAAAATGGAAAACTTCACTACAAAATTTGTCCACTAGTTTAATAGACATGTTAAGCTAAGAACTCTTAAGATTGGGCACGGAGTGATTTTGTATGCTGATATCACACAGCCATTTCTAGGCTGTTTTATCTTAAGATACAGTAGCAATAACCCTAAAATATTTTGCTCACTATTAACTTCAATTCGGTCTTATTGCCAACAGCATTTACTTACTAGTACTTTATAAAGCACTAAATTTACATTGTAGGGTGGGTCCTATAGCACTGGATCAACTTGAGTTGCATTGGGCACATAGCAGGGATGATTCTGCTCCAAGAAAGAAAAGGCACTCACGTGGTGGGCGTGCAAACCATGAGTTTCTCTCTGTTAAAATGGACAAAAAAATCAGGGGCTGCCTGTTCGCGGTTTGCTGAGACATGGGGGTAGAGTTTCCACTTTGGGCGCAATCAACAATCCAGGCTCAAATTGCACTTAAAATTGCGCTAGTTTTCTGAAGTGATGTTGTGGTACAAGTATTCGTTCAAACTCGTTTCCATAATCACAAATGTAAAGGGGGCCCATTTGGAGGCAGTAACCTTCCGTGGCCGGGACATTTATCGCCCGGCCCGGAAGTTCTGCCCCCGGTGGAATTTGGCCCTTCCGCCCCTCAACGGAGATGGAGCGCTACTGGAGGTGCTCCGCTTCCGTGAAGGGGTGCACCCGGGGTGATAGAGCGGTGCTGATTCCAAAGCCACACTCCGAAGCCGAGCACTCCGCAAGCAACGTCAGCGCAACGCGGATGCTCCATGTAGCGCTGATGGGGCAGAATACCCGTCCACTTCTATTAAAGGGGAGGTCTACTGCGTGTTCGGAAGTCCCTTTTGCAGCTGCTACTGGGCCACCAGGGATGTCGTCGGCCGGGCCAACAGCCCAGCACCCATAATGGAGGGCCAGGCTGCAGGATGGCTGCCCGGTTGAGGCAAGAGCTGCCATTGTTGGGCCGACAGCCTCCCCTTTAAGGGGCGCATTTGCAGTGGATGATCGGTAGGGGTGGTGAGGGGTCGGCCCGGGATGGTGAGGGGTCGTCCCAGGGTGGTGAGGGGTCAGCGCGGGGTGGTGAGGGGTCGGTGAGGGGTCGGTGCGGGATGGTGAGGGGTCGGTGCGGGATGGTGAGGGGTCGGTGCGGGATGGTGAGGGGTCGGTGCGGGATGGTGAGGGGTCGGTGCGGGCGGTGTGGATTGGTGCCGGGCAGTAAAGGGTCGGCGCCGGGTGGTGAGGGATCGGCATGCATGGCAATGACATCATCGCCGTGCATGCACCGGCCCTGGGTGCAAATCTTGGGTCACAGCTCGAACGGCACAACGCCCCCCAAATTGCTGATGGGCCAATATATTTCATGAACCAGCACTATCGGGCAGCATTTTAGAATGTAATTGTTTTTCTTCTTTTGCATTATAAAATATTCCATGATATATCTAAGAGTGATAACCTGGTGCAGTTTTAATAATACAGTAGAAAATGGATTTATCACAAAAATAGTCATTTGTGATAAGAGTGCCTGGCTCACCATTTGTGAGTAACCTGATTTTAAATAACTGAAAATGACTTTAAAAAACTATACAAAAGCATTTACTAGTTATATTGGTGTACAGCAGTCAGTTTCTTCGTAAATTAGAAATTTTTTGATATTTCAAAGCTTTTAAAAGGTACCGATTGTGGTTTTAAAAGTATTTGGGTTACTTGGGTTTATAAACAGAGGCATAGAATTGGAAAACTGCAAATGTAAGGCCCCTGTTTAAAAAAGGAGGCAGACAAAAAGCAGGAAACTATAGACCAGTTAGCCTAACATCTGTGGTTCGGAAAATGTTGGAGTCCATTATTAAAGAGTAGCAGGACATTTGGAAAAGCATAATTCGGTCAGGCAGAGTCAGCATGGATTTCTGAAGGGGAAGTCATGTTTGACAAATTTGCTGGAATTCTTTGAGGATGTAACGAACAGGGTGGATAAAGAGGAACCAGTGGATATAGTGTATTTGGACTTCCAGAAGGCATTTGACAAGGTTACTGCACAAGTTAAAAGTTCACAGGATTGGGGGTAATATATTAGCATGGATAGAGGATTGGCTAACAAACAGAAAACAGAGAGTAGGGATAAATGGTTCATTCTCGGGTTGGCAATCAGTAACCAGTGGGGTGCCGCAGGGATCAGTGCTGGGACCCCAACTATTTACAATCTATATTAACGACTTGGAGGAAGGGACTGAGTGTAACATAGCCAAGTTTGCCGGTGATACAAAGATGGGAGGAAAAGCAATGTGTGAGGAGGACACAAAATCTGCAAAAGGACATAGACAGGCTAAATGAGTGGGCAAAAATTTGGCATATAGAGTATAATGTTGGAAAGTGTGAGGTCATGCACTTCGGCAGAAAAATAATCAAGAGCAAGTTATTATTTAAATGGAGAAAGATTGCAAAGTGCTGCAGTACAGCAGGACCTGGGGATATTTGTGCATGAAACACAAAAGGATTGTATGCAGGTACAGCAAGTAATCAGGAAGGCCAATGGAATCTTGGCCTTTATTGCAAAGGGAATGGAGTATAAAAGCAGGGAAGTTTTGTTACAGTTGTACAGAGTATTGGTGAGGCCACACCTGGAATACTGTGTGCAGTTTTGGTTTCCATATTTACGAAAGGATATACTTGCTTTGGAGGCAGTTCAGAGAAAGTTCACAAGATTGATTCCAGAGATGAGGGGGTTGACTTATGAGGAAAGGTTGAGTAGTTGGGCCTCTCCTCATTGGAATTCAGAAGAATGAGAGGTGATCTTATCAAAACGTATAAGATTACGAGGGGGCTTGACAAGGGGGCAGAGAGGATGTTTCCACTGATAGCGGAGGCTAGAACTAGAGGGCATAATCTTAGAATAAAGGGCCGCCCATTTAAAACTGAGATGAGGAGAAATTTCTTCTCTGAGGGTTGTGGATCTGTGAAAGGGATGAGATACTTCAGTTCTGAGGAGAGGTTGGAAGAGTTAGAACTGTCCTCCTTGGAACAGAGAAAGTCAAGAGGTGACCATAGAGGTTTTCAAGATGAAGGGTTTTTCTGGAGTAGATAGGAAAAAGCTGTTCCCTCTGGCTTGTGGGTCAATAACCAGAGGTCATAGATTTCAAATCATTGGCAAAAAGATCTAGAGGGGAGATGAACTGAATTTTTTTCAATCAGAGAGTGGTCAGGATTTGAAATGCTCAACTCAAAAAGGTGGTGGAAGCTGATTCCATAAATAATTTAAAATGGAGTTGGACAGGTCCTTGAGGATGAGAAACGTACAGGATTAATGGTAAGAAGTGGGGGTGTGGGACTAAGCACAACTGGTCTTTCAAATACCCAGCACAGGCTTGATGGGTCGAATGGTCTCCTTCTGTGCTGTAAGTTTCTATGATTCTATGATTTGTGCCTGTGTCACTAAAAAAGAGCTTAATTTCGAGAGCTTCCTCGAAGGACCACAAAATCGTGCAATTAGCAGAAATTCGCCATGGTGATTAATTTGATCTGGGGTGCGTGGCCAGTTTTGGAGGCGGGCCAGCATTCCAGCGTAATGTTTTATAAACCAGCGTAAAAGATCGCAGAAACTCGATTTAAGCTGGACGCAACCTGCGCTTGAAATTCTTCGATCTTTTTGCGCTGTTTTGGCCGATTTCCTGGCGAATTGCGCACAGCGCTCACCTAGCAGAATCTCTTCCCATGGGAAGTGTCAGACCACAGAATCCTAGAAAGTAATTAAAATAAATGTACACTCATTTTAAAATTAACAACAGCAAATGTCTGCCAGGGACTAATAACCAATGGTTAGTGATGGTCTCTGCAGAACTGTGATCAAAAAACTAATTTGGTAACCTGTACTGGTGGGAATGATCTCACTTAAGTCAGCTTTAATCAAAAAGGAAGCAAAACAGCTTTCCAATTAGTCCTGTGATACTTGAGCTTCACTTTTGTGTAGATACTAACACATAATATTTATCATTGGGTTCATTGGCATCATTCGAAAATGCTTTACAGCACAACTACTCTGAGGCGATTTTAACCCTAACCATCCTGTACAAACTGGGCAGGTAGGTATTTCAATTCCCCTGAGTTACTTACCGACTATGGATCCCACCATTCCTGATTTTGACTCAGGCTTCTCGACAGGTAGCAAATTAATGACATTGGGCCCCAACTGCTATTTTAACGCCAGCCCAATTGGGGAAGCCCCTGTGACTTTCCCGCCAGGTAAAGACAAATAAGAAGAGGGTCCAAGACTAAAAGAGGCCATTCATGGTAAGTTTTGACTTTCCTTTTGAGACCAAGATGAGCAGGGGTGCTCCTCAGGGCCCCACAAGAAAAGCCTACGGTCTCACCTGCCTCAGACTCCTGCCCCCACCCCCTCTTTTCCTCCTGCAAGGCTCTCCTGGAACCCTCTTCCCCACACCTACCTGCATGCCGGTGGGCAGCCATGGATTGCCGAATTTTCCACAGACCAGCAGCTGCAAGTAGACCCCAGCATGTTAATGAGGCCCAGGAGTTAAAATAGGCCTCGCCTCTTTTCTGCTGCAGCAAGTGAATTACTAACTCACCTTACCACCCACTCGCCCAAAACCCGGCTGGAGTTGAAATCAGGGACTGCTTAATGAGATACAATAATTTCATAAGAATTTAGAATTTAGAAATCTATCAGGATATTTATGGCAGTGACGATATCAATGGGGCTGACAATCCAGATAACAGTATTTATAAAAAGCATTTACAAGGACACTTTGACATCAGGTGAGGTATGTATCGGGATCTGATGCGATGCTCCCTACAGTTCAATAGCTTTCTGACACTCACTGCTACCCAAGGAACCATACCCCGCAAGAGATTACTATCCTCAAGAAAGGAGAGAGGGTTAAAAATTTTAAAGCACTGCTTTCATGAGAAAATGTTTAGTTACCTTTATTGCGGGGCACATGAGTCAAGTAATGATTATATGATTATGTGTTTCAATACAATTTATGTCATTGCTTTATGTATGTTTTGTAAACAAATTAAAATAAATTTGGCTAATTTATCATAAAGTTAACTTCCATTTAACAAGGCAGTGCTGTTGTATTATTATGATGACTGTGTATTGGATCATTTTCAGGTATCATGGATTAACATAATATTTTTGAATGGAGATTCCAAAATGACTAGAACATTCATTTCCAGAAAAGGTGGAACTGTCTTCACAATTCTCATGCCAGTGAATCCAATCACAATGGACTGAAAATTCATCAACCTTCCGCCACGTTTCTTGGCGGTATTTCGTCGTTTTGGGCGGAAAACAATGTGGCGTAAAATTCATTGAAGTCTTCCGCTGGCGGTTTTCAAATAGCGCTGGGGAGCGGACCACTGGAAAAAACGAGTTTGGTCACAGCGGTGACCCATAGATGGGGAAAAAAAACGCTGAGGGAAAACCTGTCGGAGCAGCCCTTGGAACAGCGGTAGGTAAAATACCCTGCAAAAAGGTAAGTTAAAGCTTTTATTTTAAAATTCTTTTGCAGTGTTTCACCAGAAAAGGGTCTTGAGAATGTTTTGCGATTTTTAAACATTTTTTGTTTTTTGGAAAAATATTTTTTGTGTTTTCTCCCTTCCCTTGGCCCAACTCACTGCGGTAATCGGCCTCGGACTAAAGTTGACGAGGATTGCGGTTTCCACCGCGAATCCTCGTGCAACGCCAATTTTTCCCGCTGGGTGGATTTTTTCCTGTTTTTTCACAAATCTTCCACCTCAAAATCATAGCGGAGTCATCGTGTTTTTTTGGACGGCAAACCGGTAGTATCGGTATTTGATGAATTTTCAGCCCAATATGTTTATTCTGTGACAGGAAAACAGTTAATGGGAAGCCTGTATGTGTATCTATAAAGATGCAGTAATGTAACATTGAGAGATTACTCTGAGGAGCAGACAAGATACAATGATAATCTCTGGCTTCCAGGTATATAGTGCGTGGGAAGGTTTTCTTCCTCTGCCCCCACCACCATTATGTCGGTTATACCAGCCAATAGTACCCTTCCTGCCATATTGGACTAACTACTCTATTAGTTGGTGTAAAGATGGTCATGGCAATGGGAGGAATGTTCATATCACGACCTATCCGACCTTGAATCCTTCCACTACTTCATGTTATTCTCCATGGGAAGAGCATGAAGATATGACAACAGCTATTTGTTCTTTAACTATATTTTTATTAATTCTGGCTGCACTTATTCTTCGTTTTAACCTTTTCTTTTCATTATTGTCCCTAATATTGAACCTACTATTTGCAAAATGTCGTTATCCATTTAGAGAGCAGGATAATAGGTTTATAGTCCACAGACTCCAGCTGAAATCTGAACTGAACTGAACATCAAATGTTTCTATTACCTAGTTGATCTTTTTAAGCAAACATGATACCATGAATAGACATTAAATTGTGCCTGAGCAAAATGTTGCTTTTCAAATCAACATTACCAGCAACAGCATTTCTATCAATTGGCACATTTTGCAAAGTATTTACAGTAAGGAGCTGTTTGTCACAATCAAAATGTCATCATAAGTGCAGCTACACTGTAACAGGAACAGTTTGAATATTTGTATCATTCTGCTTTGGAGCTTTTCACGATAAAGTGAATCTCATTATAACTGAATTTTCGTCATCATGCTAAGCTGCCCAACATTTTTGTTACATTATCTAAAATTTTGAACAGATTTTTGGGTGTATGAAATTTCTCAAACATGTGATCTTGTGAGCTTATCGCTCTTACTTTATATTAGTCACATAAAAGATTTATTTTGAACAGTAATAATTCAATTAATACCATATAAAAAGATTGAAATGCTTATTATAAGCAACAAAGCTACTGCTACAATTCTGACAGAAATGGAGCGAGGTTCACTGTGTGAACACGGTGTTTCAAGCATGAGGAGCGGGAAGCTGCCTTCACCAGATTCACTGTGCTCCATGTTATTTATTCACGAGTACTGATACACCACTGACACTGGTGTGTAAAGGAAGTATGTGTGGACAGCAGGAATGGAAGGTTGTTCAGGGAAAATAGGCAGAATTACCTCCTTTACTGATGAGGTTAGCTGGTCTCACGGAGGGGGTAGGATAGTGTTATTTGGAATAGAAGGAAAACTTTCTATGCATGCAGATGAGCTGGTGAAGCGAGTGAATACCAACTCTCATGTCTGTAGGTCACATGCGCAGAAGAGGAAGAAATTTTAAGGCCTGAGGAAGAATGATAAGGTAATGTTAGCCACAGTTTGACAACTCAAATTAAGTCTTTGCCCATTATGTTCATGCCACAAACATTGTTCCCCCAACATGGTGCAGCATCAACTGTGGAACATGGGGAGCACTGATGTAACTGGTCACATCTGGCCCATTATATCCATAATGCTTCAACTTGAACTTTGTGACTCCAAATCAATTTGCCATTTGAAACTGCTTTTACATTGTTTCGTCAGGTATTCACATGAAGTGGAATGTAGATTGGGTCCTGAGGTGATTTCCAAATGTTGAAAAAGTGAAACATTGTTTCTGTTTATAAAGGAGAAGGTTGCAAACAGTCAGACGGATAGAAACTGCTCTGGTGGCAGGCCTGCTAACTTCCTCATTCTGAACCACCAGGAGGCAGTCCTTGAAATTGTGGGAGAGGGTGTGAGCCAAGGAGAGCCTGGTGGCTAGGTAGCAGCCCAACAGACTCACTCACTCAGTAATATGCACCCAACAGCAGCTCTATACCGGAACTGTTCCCGCTCAGGACAACATCGCCTGCATCCAAGTCAATTTGCCGCTTGAAACTACTTTTACACTGTTTAGTCAGGTATTCACGAGGTGGAATGTAGTTTGGGTCCTGAGGTCATTTGTAATTGTTGAAAGTGAAATTTTTTTTCTGTTTATAAAGGAGAAGGCTGTACACAGAGAGACTGTGACCACGCTCCACCAGCTCCGATGGACGGGCCACATTGTCCGCAAGCCTGATACTAGACTCCCGAAACTCTTCCGGGGGACTACCTCAGAAGAATACTGGAACTGTAACTGTCTGCAGTAGCACTCGAAGTATCCTTCATGCCAACACATGTTTCTTTTCTCTTTGTGTAGGAACCTCCCAAGATGATTTACTTTCCATCAGAGATGAGCAGGAATTTTACAAGAAATCTGTAAAGCATCCAACCACACACCCACCAGATCAAGTGCATTCAGGTGAATCAGAAAGAGAGGGTCAAAAGAGAATACCCGCTGAAGCACAGAACACAAGTGAGGAAGAGCAATTAGAGGCAAACAGCAGAAAAGTGGACATTGGACCAGGGCCGCATCTTCTTCTGCAAGGTCCACAAATTCTTATTTCAGAGGGGTCGCCTACAAAGGAAACTCAATAATGAGAATTTTCAGAGATTCCTGCATGATTCTGCAGAGTGACATTTGTGTACTCATACGAGAATGATTGGGAAACCTATAGGGCACGGTAGAGTGAGCAGTAACTTTACAACTAGCTGCAAGAGATGCTGGAACGATAGATATTGTACTGTGGCCTGTCTATTCCTGGGGCCCTACACTGCTGGCATGTGTGGCAGAGCGGAACCCCACATCCCCTCCTCCTCACCCATAACAGGAAGGGCCACCTTTCTAAAGTAGGGCAGAGTCCTCTGGCCAAATTGTCCAAAAATTTTATTTTTAAACTCGTCGGCTTCCGCTGGAGCCTGGAGCCACTCCAACAAGAGATGGAAAACTGATCAAGCTTAACTGGCTTGTGTTACACTGAGGCTTTTCAAGGAAGTTAAAGGAGAAATTTCTCAGGGAGCTCGGGAATTCCCCCTGATATAGACAGTGAGGAATATCTGCCCACACCCTGCTCCCTCCTACAACTGGAATTTAAAGGTCTGGTCCAAATGGGGTAGAGAGCTGGGATCTGGCCTAAAATCTGGACTCTCCTGGGCATATATCCCATGTTCTCTCATGGATGTTATGACTGGGGATACAGAGATACAGGGTTCTAATTTACAGCACCTACTCGTAGCTAATTTGGAGAGACTAGGGGATCAGCTCGAGAGAGAGAAACTTGAGTGGTGGTGAGCAGTCTGTTCCCACATAGATTCCAAGTCACCTGCAGCTGGAATGGGCCAGAAGGAGGCACCGATAAGGCTCTCATGCCTATTCCAGCCATGTTCTTCAGAGGACTGAGGAAGTAGCAGGATGCAAG
Organism: Pristiophorus japonicus; assembly: GCF_044704955.1. Lineage (NCBI taxonomy): Eukaryota > Metazoa > Chordata > Chondrichthyes > Pristiophoridae > Pristiophorus > Pristiophorus japonicus. The sequence goes on along the minus strand of NC_091979.1, from coordinate 272,829,510 downwards.
AAGGAGCAGCCAATGTAGGGGCCGAAGTATTGGCAGTATTTGCACGGTTATTTCATAACTCAGCAGAAAGAATTACATAGAAACAGGAGTAGGCCATTCAGCGGCTCAAGCCAGTTCTGCCATTCAATTAGATCATGGGTGATCTGTACCTCAAATCCATTTCCCTGCTTTTGCTCAATATCCCTGAATACCCTTAGTTAACAAAAATCGATCCATCTCAGTTTTGAATGATTCAATTGACGCAGCCTCAACAGTATTTGGAGAAGAGATCTCCATGACCCTTTATGTAAAGAAATGTTTCCTGACATCACCCTGAACAACCTAGCTCTAATTTTAAGCAAGGAGTCCCTTGTTCTGGACTCCCCCATCAGAGGAAATAGTTTTTCCCTATCTACCCTTTCAAATCCTTTAATCATCTTAAACAGCACGATAGCCATGTCTAGAGGCCTCCATTGCAGAGTAACAGGCTGCTGTGGCACTTTCTCCTCTTCCCGAGGGAGCACTTAGAAGGGGCATAAGATTAGGTAGTAGCTGTCACAAAGAAGGGCGGTTTGCATACAGAACTGCAGTTCTGAAATAAAGTGGGTGCACCTCGTGTGTAGATTTATTTTCAGAAGGAACATATGAATGCTGCAGGCTGTGTGGGTTATAGGCCGGTAAGCTAATAGAGGCAGACCATGTTATTCTTGGAGCCAGTATATGATGATGAAAACTGTTCATGAAGAACACATTTACAGATTTAAATGAAAATCCTATCAATCAGTGGCTTTTGGCTGTACATCTGCAAAGGCTTCAGGCAGACCCTTCCCTCCAGCTGAATATTTTCCTCTATCTGGATAGTAAGACACACTTTACAACAGATTCTAGTAATCTTTGACACTTTGTCATGACGACTCAGCAGTACTTCCTCACAGTGTGTCCAAACATGGTTATGGTACAGGATACTTCAGCAAGCTAATTGGATGAAGGCATGAGCTTCATTGTATCAGAGTTCTGCCTCTGTTCAGGAAGTGTTTAATTGTTCTGTTAGCCAGGGTTGCCGTGGGTATCCTTGGTCTCCCCCTAGCAGACAGCTATCAAGTTTCTCCATTCCTTCATATAGTGGTGGCAAGATGACTATCACAAAACAAAGTCATCGTAGGTGCTGCTGGGATATTGTGCACTAACTTTAATTACTCTGTGCTGTGTTCCAATCTCTCTTATACATCGATGGAATGAAAGCCTTTTCTTTTCATATATGTCATGGTGTTGTTGCTAAGGGTCCTGGTATGCACATCATCAATGAGGATCTAAACTTGTAGAAGGCCCTCTGCCTGCTAAAAGTACTGTGCTGTCTTGCTCTGCTGTTCCTTTCTATGGAGAAAGTAATGAAAGTGCTTTCTCTGGTACAATAAGGCTTCAATCACTTGTTTTAAGTATCAGTGAAGTGAAGACTAATGAATGATGCAAATGGCTTAGAAGGGTCTGCTGGCATAATGGTTAATGCTGTTAAAACATTCACAACCATGAGCAAGGCGATCCCTGTGCTAAATGTTGTCTGGAGATCGGGCTCAAGCAGATCACCTGACTCTGTGACAGCCTCCCTCATGAAAGATAGATGACAGAGACAGATCTCTTCAGGCATCGTTGAGTAGATGTAAATAGATCTGAGGACTTGGCTCCTGAGCTGCAATCTAGTGGGTGACAGACGCCCGAGGCATAATCTGTCTGGACTCGTCATCCGCCTCCAAATCCATCACTGCCAGTGGAAGGCCCAATGGGATTCCCAAGCTGTGCACTATGGTTACTGCTGATGAAGCAGCGGTAGTCAGCAACAGTGCTGTGGCAAAAGGATTTGCAAAGGGATCTTGCAATGCACAAGCAAACAGCAGCAGCAAACAATAACAACAACCTGTATTTATGTAGCGCCTTTAACGTAGTGAAATGTCCCAAGGCACTTCACAGGAATATTATGAAATAAAAATTTGACACAGTGCCACATAAGTAGAAATTAGCGCAGTGACCAAAAGCTTGGTCAAAGAGGTATGTTTTAAGGAGCGTCTTGAAGGAGGAAAGAGAGGTAGAGAGGCAGAAAGGCTTAGGGAGGGAGTTCCAGAGCTTGGGGCCTAGGCAACAGAAGGCACGGCCACCAATGGTTGATCGATTATAATCGGGGATGCTCAAGAAGGCAGAATTAGATGAGCACAGACCTCTCAGGGGGTTGTGGGGCTGGAGGAGATTGCACCAAGGTAAATATATGAGAAGTAAAAATAATGGGTGTAATGTATTGTCCAGGTACATTAAATGTATAAAGTACAATGGTGCGCCACAGAGGGCGTTGTGGTGGGAGACAGAGTAGAAAAGGCTGCCCACCACACCTAAGAGGCTCTCTGGAGTTACACAATAAAGGACTAAGATCACAGCAGTTACTACAGCACCAGACCATGTGGAGTCAGTGATTTGAGTGCTACATACATCACATTGGCGACAAGGACACGGACGAACTTCATGCAACCATGGCTACTCTGGGCTCGCTAAAGGATTTTACGGTGGGCAATGATTGTGAGGCCTTTACGGAAAGGCTCGAGTACTACTTCACAGCAAACGACCTGACGGCAGACACGGATGCAATGAGAGCGAAGCGTAAGGCGATATTGCTGTCCAGTTGTGGCGATGAGGTTTACTGTCTCGTCAGGGATTTGCTGGCACCCGCGAGCGCCAGGAACAAGTCACATGAGGAGCTGATTGAACTCATTCGTGACCAACTGAAACCGAAGGAGAGCATCCTCACGGCCCGGCACAAATTCTACCACCATTGCAGACCTGAGGGCCAGGATGTCACCAAATATGCTGCGGACCTCAGGAGACTCGCAGCGCCGTGTGATTTTGGCGCACACCTTGACGAGGCGTTACGGGACGTTTTCGTTATGGGGATTGGCCATGAGGGGCTCCTTCACAAGCTGCTATTCCATGAAACTACAGTCACCCTGAAGCAAGCCATCACCATCAGCCGGGCATTTATGACCTCGACTTGCAGCACCAGGCAGATGATCCACACAGTCTCGAACCCGGCAGGCACTGTCCACAGGATAGTGCCCACCACGGACAAAACTGCAGAACGTGGCTCTGCCCAGGGCAGAGAGCACGGACCTCGGGATCCTGGAACTCAGAGTCCGCTGAGGGGGACTAATCGAGTAGCAGCATGCTGGCGCTGCGGAGGAAGCCATGGGGCTCACCGGTGCAGGTTTGCGGAGTATATGTGCAATACCTGCCACATGAAAGGCCACCTTCAGCATAAATGCAAAAGAAACCTGACTCACCATGTGGCTGAGGAAATGGCAGATGATCTACTATCCAGCGAGGAGCAGGCAGAAGAAGATGAGGTGCTTGGACCATATATGTGCACCGACGATTCCGCTCCAGTGATTATGGAGGTCAAGATGAACGGAGTCCCTGTGAGTATGGAAGTGGACACTGGATCGGGTCCGTCGTTGATGAGTCAGAGAACTTTTGATAAACTGTGGATTAACCCAGCTGCACGACCCAAGCTGGTCCCGGTCACGGCGAAGCTGCGTACCTACACCAAGGAACTGATTCCTGTCCTCGGCAGAGCGGATGTGCAGGTATCTCACGGGGGTGAGACGCACAGTTTACCTTTGTGGATCATTGCAGGCGATGGGCTTACGCTTCTCGGCAGGAGGTGGATGGGAAAGGTCCGCGGGAGCTGGGAAGACTTCATCCCTCCACAGACCGCTGTCCCCCGTGCTCCCAAAGAGCAGCACCGACCGAGCTGGAGGAGAAAGAAGCCACACACAGACGAGCAGACCCTGGAAGAGCAGGCGTTGAACGGCAAACCCATCGACGGCCGACAAACCGGGGGGGGGCAGTGTGGAGAAAAAGTTGGGTGGCGCGGTGGCGGCGGCTATGGCAGCCGCAGGAGGGGCGGCAGTTACTGGGACCACAGCGGCAGAGGAGGCTACGGAGGCAAAGGAGGCAGAGGAGGCAGCCAGCTGCAGGACGTGCACCTGTGAGGCCGGGATGTTGCCGGGGCCGGTGCGGCGTGTTGTGCGATGGGCGAGAGCGGGCCCAGCGAGGGCGAGTGCGAGGGGCGGCTGCTCCACAGCCGGCTCTACCAGTACGGTGGAAGAATCTGGTGAACAGAACAAGAACGAGCTGTTAGGCTTGGTGCTTGGCCCCTAAAACGGGAGTACGTAAATTACAAGAGGTCTGAAATACTCCCTACTGGGCAGGTGGGAAGATTTAAAAACGGAGCGCTGATTCTGAGTGACAGTGATATCGAGAGATATAACTCTGGAGATCTCTTGGCTGCTGGCTTCTTCACCTTCCTTCCCACTCTCCCCTGGGGATCCGTCGTGAGGGTTTGGATGAGCCCGAGGGGCCCGTGCCCTTGATCTGCTTCGGGGAGCCATTCATCACATTCCTCTTCTCGCTGGGAGCCTGGGGTTGAGCGGTGGCGGCAGGAGGAGCCATTCTGACGGCTGCAGTATCAGTCATGTTCGTGGCCGTTTTTCCTTTTTTTTTCTCTTCTTTATCCCCTCTATCCCTTCTTAACTGCAGCAAAATGTCAGGCCAGTGAGCTCAAGATGGTGGCGAGCCTCGTGGCTGCAAAGAACAAAGGCAAGCAGTACAAAAAAAGTAAAATGTCGGCGCCCAAGGGAAGCCTCGTGGGAACCACAAGATGGCGTCTTAAAAGGGAAATGCACCCGGGAGCCTTAAAAGGGCCTTACACCATTGCCGGTCCCCACAAAAAGACTTTTGTAAGACAAGAGCGAGTCTTAATGTGTAACATGATTTGTCTGATGAAGTGATTGAGGATAAGAAGTGATATTTTGATGCTGAATGGTTACTGTGTTTAAAATGATGGATATGAATGATTTATGAAAAGAGTTAATACCACGAGGTACAAGTAATAGGGTTAATGGGTCCTTGACTAACGTGCCTAAGGGGCCAATGCGATTTCCGATTGTATGTGCTTCATGCAATGGTTCAGCGGCTGCAGATGAGCCGCTAAGGCGACTACTGAGAACAGAGGCAACGCACTAGTTGCGATACCCTATCTCAGCACAGCCCATCACCTCAGGCAAAAAGGGGCAGTACACTGCCACTGTACCTCACCCAGTGGAGCTGGGATTAAATAACTGTTCAGTGCACCTGCAACCTTTTGACATAACATCTGTACCGTATATCATATGTACCACACAAATGTACTGCCTATGTATACCTGCTTTCTGTTGGAGGTTATACTCGTGTACTTCATTAGCCATGCAAGGACTGCAAATACCACTTGATCTCTACATGGAGGGGGGGAAGAGGGAAGTGGATGGTCATGGACTCACACTCAGAAACGAACAAGGCCGAGGTTACCGGCAATGGCTTTTGGAACTGGTGGGGGGTGGGGGGGGGGGTGAGATGTTATGTATTGTCCAGGTACATTAAATGTATAAGTACAATGGTGCACCACAGAGGGCGCTGTGGTGGGAGACCTGAAAGTACCTGCAAGGCAGAGTATAAAAGGCTGCCCACCACACCTGAGAGGCACTCTGGAGTTACACAATAAAGGACTAAGGTCACAGCAGTTACTACAACATCAGACCATCTGGAGTCAGTGATTTGAGTGCTACATACATCACAATGGGAACAGTCCCTCATACTTTAAGAATCAAAGTTCTGAAGGCAGGAACAGGAACTTCCAGCAGGTGAGCAGCGATAAAAGAGTGAACAGCTGAAAACGATCAGAGAGTTTGGTGTGGGATTAAATTCTATAAGGATCGATACAGTTAAGAGGTGTAATGGGATCCACGCATGCACCATGTCAGGCCTCCAAAAAGCATGAAAAATATGAACAGTGAACTTGGTGCTTTTTGGGTTGGACGCTCAGGCCTACTTACTGATGCAGTGAGGTGCGCTTATGTAATGTGTGGATGCGCTCTCAGAGAATCAGTCCTAATATTCAACGTGAAACCCTAAATTAATACCATTAAATATAATTGTAAATAATTACAATTTTAGAAGCTGAAATATTGCTCACAGCAGCAGTGAATGCTCAACGATATCTAGCCTGAAAATGACTGATGGTGTGCTGATCGAGGGTTAACTGAGTGTTAACCCCTAATATTGCTGTTTTAAAGAGCAGCAATTAATTATACATTCACAATGAGCTCGCCAGTTGCGTAGCAAAATCAGCGATGAGAGCCAGCAACTATTAACAGTGCTAGCAGCCATTCAAATCACTGACTATAAAATAAAGCAGCTTCATGATTTGTATTGACCTCATCTCACTGAAGTGTTAATCAGTCCATCTCTCAGGAGATTGCAAAATGAACGTGGTCACATAAGCAATATTAGAGCAACCAGTTCATATAACAAAGGACTTTTGTTGTGTCAGCCCCAGGTCATATTATCATATGACTAGATACTCGGCTTAAACATCTGATCATAACAGATGGGGAATCCACCTACGGGGAAACCAGTAATGCTGAACCCAAGAGAATTATCTAGAGCAGGTTTGAAATTTGTAACACTGCAGCAGAGCCGTACTGTAAGGCACCCCTTATAAGTCAAGACAATTGCAGTGCTGTTTTAAGATTTCATTCTGTTTGTTGCATAAGTTTTATTGTACTTGTGCTTTGCTTCTTGCATGGTTGGGACAAGGACTATGAATCAGGGCTGCAGTTAGTTGTCTCTGTCTCTCAGGAGCCATTCATTGTTCTTCCTTTCTCTCCCAATAAGCGTGAGACAGGTGAATGCCTTAAAGTGAAGGCATCGTGAAATGTCCATGGGAAACAAGCATTCACCTGCATTATTCTGTGATTGTGGTCATGTAGCAGTTGGACACAGAATAAAAGATGGGTCATATTGTGCACAAGGGCCTCAGTGGCAACACAGGTAAAATCAAAGAATCCTCTGTTGGCATGTTGAATGAAGCTACCCTTTCTCGTTATTGTTGCTAGTCTGTGGTGAAAGTGATCAAGTTGTTGGCTCTACTGAATAAGACATTTTCTGACCTCCTTGACACATCTGGGGATTGCAAACTAGCTGACACTGCAGCTGGCACCAGTGCTATTCTGGAAGGAGACAATATATCAAAAATAAGTGCTGAGGCGACTTTGGCAGCCACTGATATAGTTTATAGATTGTGTCTGAGGTATTCGTGAGCAAGATGGCACAGTGCTGTCATAGCGTCCATACCCTTGGGCACAGGTCTTCTGCCTGGGACAGTGTTGTGAAACAGTGGGATCTGACATTCTGCCTTATGTGCCACCTGACATCATGGGCGGCACTTTTCACACTTGCTGTTCCTCCTCTGCCAATTGCAATAATAGTAGAGCTCAGAAACCAATATTTACAAGATACAATAAAGCATCATTTTCAGCTCAAGTATAACACACCTCTACTGTCAAAATCAGCAAATCAATTATAGCTTCTGCATACGAGAGCTAGCAATTCACTGCACATGTAATGAGTAAGTATTAGAGCACTTTCTACATAACTATTACTTCCCTGTAACTCACAAATAGTACAGCTATTATTTGGAATGCTGACAGTAGTTAACAGGCTTTTATCTGTTAAAATGTGAGTTCAGAGGAGCAAGCATCGCGAGACCTGACCGGGTGTGGGGCTTAAAAAGGTGGCGGCAGTTCGGGAAGAGCCGGAGATCGGGAAGAGCCGGAGATCCGGAAGAGCCGGAGTTTGAAGGGCAAGCATCACGAGACCTGACCGGGTGTGGGGCTTAAAAAGGCAGCGGCAGTTCGGGAGGAGCCGGAGATCGGGAGGAGCCCGAGTTCAGGAGGAGCTATCTGCAACAGCGACAACAATAAGAGACAAAAAGTAAAAAGAATTAAAATCGAAATGTGACATCACAGCCAAGCAGGTACGCGATTGGTTGGTTGATTGATGAGTATTTCTCTTTCTTTTTTTTTTAAATCTTTGGCATTGGTGCAAGTTAGGAGCTGCAATTAAATAGATAAGTGCTATTTATTATCTAAAAAAACCTAATTCATTAAATCATCTATTTGCTGAGTAGCGGCTGGGTGTGTTTTTGCTAAGGTTCAGAGTTATTTCTGCTTGATAGTTCTGAGGGATGGCAGAGCAGCTCAGTCCCATGGATTGCACATTCTGTGGCATGTGGGAAGTTCTGGACACTTTGCGCAGCCGGGACGACCATGTGTGCAGAAGGTGTTCCAGCTGCACCAACTTGAGCTCTGCGTTTTGGAGCTTGAATGGTGGCTGGAGTCACTGCGGTGCATCCGTGAGACTGAGAGCAACGTGGATTGCAAGTTTCTAGAGGTGGTCACCCTGCAGCTTAAGAGTGTGCAGGCAGAGAGGGAGTGGGTGACCGCCGGACAGAAGAGGAGGACTAAGCAGGTAGTGCAGGAGTCCCCGAGTCCATCTCGCTCTCCAACCGGTATTCTCTTCTGAGTACCGGTGAGGGCGATGGTGCCTCTGGGGAGGGCAACCACAGCCAAGTCCACAGCACCACGGGTGACTCAGCTGCACAGGGGGGAAGGAAGAAGAATGGAAGAGCTATAGTGGGAGGGGATTCAATAGTCAGAGGAGCAGACAGGCGTTTCTGCGGCCACAGACATGACTTCAGGATGGCATGTTGCCTCTCTGTTGCCAGAGTCAAGGATGTCCCCGTGCAGCTGCAGGGCATTCTGGGGAGAGAGGGTGAACAGCCAGAGGTCATGGTCCATATCTGGACCAATAACATAGGTAGAAAGAGGGATGAGTTCCTGCAGGCAGAGTTTAGGGAGCTAGGAGAGAGATTAAAAAGCAGGACCTCAAAAGGTAGTAATCTCCGGATTACTCCCGGTGCCATGATCTAGTGAGTACAGAAATAGAAGGATAGAGCAGATGAATGCATGGCTGGAGAGATGGTGCAGGAGAGAGGGCTTTAGACTCCTGAGGCATTGGGACCACTTCTGGGGGAGGTGGGAACTTTATAAGCTGGACAGGTTGCACCTCAACAGAGCTGGGACCAATATCCTTGTGGGGGGATTTGCTAGTACTGTTGGGGAGGATTTAAACTAGCTTGCAGGGGGATGAGAACCTGAGAATAGATTCAGTAGGGAGGGGAGTTAAGCTGGAATTGGAAAGCAAAAATGTAGAAAGTGAATTTGAAGGACAGAAGAAACAAGCAGGAAAAAATGGTAAAAAAACAAATTTAAAAGCTCTTTGTCTAAATGCAAGTAGCATTCGTAACAAAATAGATGAGCTGACGGCATAAATAGATCAAATGGGTATGATCTGATAGCCATTATAGAGACATGGTTGCAAGGTGACCAGGACTTGGAACTAAATATTATGGGGGATTTGATAAATTGGAAGGAGGTAGGGTAGCACTGTTATAAAGGATGAGATCAGTGAGTTAGTGAGAAATGATATTGGCTCAGAGGATCAAGATGTTGAATCAGTTTGGGTGGAGATAAGGAATAATAAAGGGAAAAAGTCGCTGGTGGGCGTAGTCTATAGGCCTCCTAACAATAGCTACACTGTTGGACGGAGTATAAATCAAGAAATAATGGAGGCTTGTAATAAAGGAACAGCAATAATCATGGGCGATTTTAACCTTCATATTGATTGGACAAAGCAAATTGGACAGGGTAGCGTTGAGGAAGAGTTCATAGAGTGTATCTGGGATAGTTTCCTTGAACAGTACATTGTGGAACCAACCAGGGACAAGGCTATCTTAGAACTGGTACTGTGTAATGAGACAGGATTAATAAATGACCTCATAGTAAAGGATCCTCTAGGAATGAGTGACCATAACATGGTTGAATTTCAAATTCAGTTGGAGGTTGAGAAAGTTGGTTCTCAAACCATGGTCCTAATCTTAAATAAAAGGAGACTACAAAGGTATGAGGGCAGAGTTGGCTTAAAGTGGACTGGGAAAATAGATTAAAGAATGGGACGGTTGATGAGCAGTGGCAGACATTTAAGGAAATATTTCACAAATCACAACAAAAATATATCCCAAGGAGAAGGAAAGACTAAGAGAAGGGATAACCATCCGTGGCTAACTAAGGAAATAAGGGATAATATCAAATTGAAAACCAGGGCATACAATGTGGCTAAGACTAGTGGGAGGCCAGAGAATTGGGAAATTTTTAAAAGCTAGCAAAGAACGACTAAAAAAATGATAAAGAGAGGGAAGATAGATTATGAAAGTAAACTAACACGAAATATAAAAACAGATAGTAAGATTTTCTACAGGTACATAAAAAGGAAAGAGTGGCTAAAGTAAATGTTGGTCCCCGCAAGGATGAGACTGAGGAATTAATAATGGAGAACAGGGAAATGGCAGAGACATTGGACAAATATTTTATATCGGTTTTCACGGTAAAGGATACTAAAAACATCCCAATAGTGGATAATCAAGGGGCTAGAGGGAGGGAGGAACTTAATACAATCACTATCAGTAAAGAATTAGTACTCGGTAAAATAATGGGACTAAAGGTGGACATGTACCCTGGACCTGATGCCATACATCCTAGAGTCTTAAAAGAAGTGGCTGCAGAGATAGTGGATGCATTGATTGTAATCTACCAAAATTACCTGGATTCTGGGGTGGTCCCAGCAGATTGGAAAGCCACAAATATAATGCCCTAATTTAAAAAAAGGAGGCAGACAAAAATCAGGAAACTATAGGCCAGTTAGCCTAACATCTGACGTTGGGAAAATGCTGCAGTCCATTATTAATGAAGCAGTAGCGGGACATGTGGAAAAGTATGATTCAATCAAGCAGATTGGTTTTATGAAAGGGAAATCATGTTTGACAAAGTTGCTGGAATTCTTTGAGAATGTAACGAGCAGGGTGGATAAGGGGGAACCAGTGGATATTGTGTATTTGGATTTCCAGAAGGCATTCGATAAGGTGCCACATAAGAGGTTACTGCACAAGATAAAAGTTCACGGGGTTGGGGGTAATAGATTAGCATGGATAGAGAATTGGCTAACTAACAGAAAACAAAGAGTTGGGATAAATGGGACATTTTCCTGTTGGCAAACAGTGACTAGTGGGGTGCCGCAGGGATCAGTGCTTGGTCCTCAACTATTTACAATCCATATTAATGACTTAGATGAAGGGACCGAGTGTAATGTAGCCAAGTTTGCTGATGATACAAAGATAGGTGGGAAAGCAAATTGTGAGGAGGACACAAAAAATCTGCAAAGGAATACAGACAGACCAAGTGAGTGGGCAAACTTTTGGCAGATGGAGTATAATGTGGGAAAATGTGAGGTTATCCACTTTGGCAAAAATAGCAAAGCAAATTATAATTTAAATAGAGAAAAATTGCAAAGTACTACAGTACAGAGGGACCTGGGGGTCTTATGCATGAAACACAAAAATTTTATATGCAGGTACAGCAAGTAGGCAAATGGAATGTTGGCCTTTATTGCTATGGGGATAGAATATAAAAGCAGAGAAGTCCTGCTGCAACTGTACAGGGTATTGGTAAGGCCACACCAAGAGTGTTGCGTGCAATTTTGGTCTCTGTATTTAAGGAAGGATATACTTGCATTGGAGGCTGTTCAGAGAAGGTTCACTAGGTTGATTCCGGAGATGAGGAGGTTGACTTATGAGGATAGATTGAGTAGGTTGGGCCTATACACATTGGAGTTCAGAAGAATGAGAGGTGATCTTATTGAAACTTATCAGATAATGAGGGGGCTCGATAAGGTGGATGCAGAGAGGATATTTCCACTCATAGGGGAAACTAAAACTAGAGGACATAATCTCAGAATAAGGGGCCGTCCATTTAGAATTGAGATGAGGAGAAATTTCTTCTGAGTTGTAAATCTTTGGAATTCTTTGCCCCAGAGAGCTGTGGAGGCTGGGTAATTGAATATATTTAAGGCGGAGAAAGACAGATTTTTGAGCGATGAGATTGTAAACGGTTAAGGGGAGCAGGCAGGGAAGTAGAGCTGAGTCCATGATCAGATCAGCCATGATCTTACTGAATGGCGGAGCAAGCTCGAGGGGCCAAATGGACTACTCCTGCTCCTATTTCTTATGTTCTATGTTCTTAAAAATATTACTTTTAGTGCCATTGCCTTTTAAAAACATCCTGTACAATATCCTCAAACTCAATTTGAATTCTAAAAGTTCAAGACAATGTTGACAAATCTCAGTCTTATTCCTTGACCATGTAAACCTTATCTATAACAATGTAAAGCTTAATAACAAAATGTGGATAAATAAGACTAAGATGTATATGGAAAGCTTTAGATTCAACTTATCAAATCTCATAAATATCGTTTTCTGCAAAATATTTAAATTTGAAACATGGTCATCAACGTGCTCCATCATTTACTATAGTGTAAGATTGCATTACTATACCACACCTTGTAATGACATAAGGTGCAAAGCACAGTATAAAGGTACCGATGAAAGTACTGATCTTCTTTGTTGCCCGCTGTCGTCGCCGCTTCTGCTCTTCTAGGCAGCGTTGTCTTACACTGCAAAGAAATAAAGATAAGCAACTATACAGGGTATTCTTTGAAGTCAAAAGCATTTGCCAGTAAGAATCGTAGAAGCAAAATTTAGTATGGTTATTGAAGTGGTAGTCACCAGTAATAGGATCTAAGATTACTCTTGTTTGTGTTGTAAAATCAGCAAGAAAGACCGCAAGGTTGGAAGGTATGCTGTTTATAAGATCAGTTGCTATGCTATCAATATTAAAACTAGCCAATGATAGGTCATTGTCATAAGAGATTTCACAAATTAAAAATAGACAAAATCACCAAGCATACTTTGCTGTTCATCGCCACAACTGTCAGGTCAATACATTTACAGAGCACTCATCATCTTATAGAAACAGTAAGGGCAATCATTAAGAAATGAATTTACTTGACATTTAACTATTAGTCAGCATAAATATGTATTTAATTATAACATATATTAGAAAACTTAAGTAATGTAATATATAAAATGTTACTATGTTAAAATGTTAATATATAAAGTGTACTATGTAAAATGTTATTTAGGAATTCTAATACATTTATGACATAGACCATATTTATGGTGTTAAGCATAAGCAAACATTTAAAATGGTGTACACTAAACTTAGTTCTTAACTATTTTATACTTGAGTGATATGATCTGATAAAGAACAGATAGAAATGGCAATATTAGTCAATGTGGTTCCAGGAAAAGATTTTTCATTTATGTTATTCAATCTAATAAATGTTGACAAATGGTGGAAATGATTCCAACTGTATATAATCTACTTCACTAATTTCATCCAAATCAGTTTCAACTTTGACTGAGAGAACAACAGGTTTTGCTGAAGCACACGTTTGCTTCAGGTCTGAGTTTCTATCAGACAGGCTATTTTTTTTCCATGTGCCATTCTTGGAGAACGTGCCTTCACTATAGCATGTAACAAATATATTACTACTGAGCCATGCTTTGGATCAATTGTGGCTTGGCTCAACATACTACTAGTGGGTCCCTTGCAGTCAGAATCAGGTGAATTTATAATGGGGAACAAAGAAATGGCAGACCAATTGAACAAATCCTTTGGTTCTGTCTTCACGAAGGAAGACACAATTAACCTTCCAGAAATACTAGGGGACCAAGGGTCTAGCGAGGAGGAGGAACTGAAGGAAATCCTTAGTAGTCAGGAAATTGTGTTCGGGAAATTGATGGGATTGAAGGCCAATAAATCCCCAGAGCCTGATAGTCTGCATCCCAGAGTACTTAAGGAAGTGGCCATAGAAATAGTGGATGCATTGGTGATCATTTTCCAACAATTGACTCTGCATCTGTTTCTATGGACTGGAGGGTAGCTAATGTAACACAACTTTTTAAAAAAGGAGGGAGAGAAAACAGGGAATTATAGACCAGTTAGCCTGACATCGGTAGTGGGGAAAATGTTGGAATCAATTATTAAAGATGAAATAGCAGCGCATTTTGAAAGCAGTGACAGGATCGGTCCAAGTCAGCATGGGTTTATGAAAGGGAAATCATGCTTAACAAATCTTCTAGAATTTTTTGAGGATGTAACTAGCAGAGTGGACAAGGGAGAACCAGTGGATGTGGTGTATTTGGACTTTCAAAACACTTTTGACAAGGTCCCACACAAGAGATTTGTGTGCAAAATTAAAGCACATGGTATTTGGGGTAATGTACAGACATGGATAGAGAACTGGTTGGCAGACAGGAAGCAGAGAGTCGGGATAAACGGGTCCTTCTCAGAATGACAGGCAGTGACCAGTGGGGTGCCACAAGGCTCAGTGCTGGGACCCCAGCTATTTACAATATACATCAATGATTTAGATGAAGGAATTGAGTGTAATATCTCCAAGTTTGCAGATGACACTATGCTGGGCGGCGGTGTGAGCTGTGAGGAGGATGCTAAGAGGCTGCAGGGTGACTTGGACAGGTTAGGTGAGTGGGCAAATGCATGGCAGATGCAGTATAATGTGGATAAATGTGAGGTTATCCACTTTGGTGGCAAAAATAGGAAGTCAGAATATTATCTGAATGGTGGCAGATTAGGAAAAGAGGTGCAATGAAACGTGGGTGTCATGGTACATCAGTCATTGAAAGTTGTCATGCAGGTACAGCAGGCAGTGAAGAAGGCAAATGCCATGTTGGCCTTCATAGCTAGGGGATTTGAGCATAGGAGCATGGAGGTCTTACTGCAGTTGTACAAGGTCTTGGTGAGGCCTCACCTGGAATATTGTGTTCAGTTTTGGTCTCCTAATCTGAGGAAGGACGTTCTTGCTATTGAGAGAGTGCAGCGAAGGTTCACCAGATTGATTCCCGGGATTGCAGGACTGACATATGAAGAGAGACTGGATCGACTGGGCTTGAATTCACTGGAATTTAGAAGAATGAGAGGGGATCTCATAGAAACATATAAAATTCTGACAGGACTGGACAGGTTAGATGCAGGAAGAATGTTCCCGATGTTGGGAAAGTCCAGAACCAGGGGTCACAGTCTAAGGTTAAGGGGTAAGCCATTTGGGACTGAGATGAGGAGAAACTTCTTCACTCAGAGTTGTTAACCTGTGGAATTCTCTACCACAGAGAGTTGTTGATGCCAGTTTGTTAGATATATTCAAGAGGGAGTTAGATATGGCCCTTATGGGTAAAGGGGTATGGAGAGAAAGCAGGAAAGGGGTACTGAGGTGAATGATCAGCCATGATCTTATTGAATGGTGATGCAGGCTCGTAGGGCCGAATGGCCTACTCCTGCACCTATTTTCTATGTTTCTATGTTTCTATAAAACCTTCATCCATGCCTTTGTTACCTCTAGATTTGACTATTCCAATGCTCTCCTGGTCGGCCTCCCACCCTCTAAACTCGAGCTCATCCAAAACTCTGCTGACCATATCCTAACTCGCATCAAGTCTGGTTCACCCATTACCTCGGTGCTTGCTGACCTACATTGGCTGCCAGTCCAGAAAACGATTGATTTTAAAATTCCCATCCTTATTTTTAATTCCCATCATGGTCACACTCCTCCTTATCTCTAACCTTCTCTAGCCCCATAACCCTCCGAGATCTCTGTGCTCTCATCTAGCCCCACAACCCTCCGGGATCTCTGTGCTCATCCAATTCTGGCCTCTTGCACATCCCGGATTTTCATTGCTGTACCATTGGCAACCTTACCTTCGGCTGCACAGGCCCTGAGCTCTGAAATTCTCTCCCATAACCATTCCGCATCTCTACCTCTCTCTCATTTAAGACGATCCTTAAAATCTACATCCTTGATCAAGGTTTTGGTCACCTGTCCTAAAACCTCCTTATGTGGTTTGGTGTCAAATTTTGTTTGCAATGCTCCTGTGAAGCCCCTCGGGATGTTTTGCTGTGTTAAAGGCACTATATAAATGCAAGTTATTGTTGAGATATTTCTGTTTGCTTATTAAAAACCTATAGTTGAACTCAGTTACAGCAGTAGATATCTTTCTGAAACTAACTGATGTAATTCAATGGCTACAGAATAACCAAAATGGTTTGCGTTGGGTCTTAAAAATGTACTTCAGTTGCTTAATGAGAGTTCAAACATAGATGGGATATGAAACAGTAAAATGTAAACATTTCCACTTCCTTAAGGGTTCAGAAATTTTAGTGGCATGGTATCTGCAGTAAAGTGACCAACCATGGATGTTTGCTAAAATTAGTACAGGAGAGATCCTTACAAATCTGAGTTGAATGACTTTTATATGTGGACTTTCCTGAAGTTTTACCTTTTTTTATTCAATGTCTAGAAAGTCTGTTTAAATGATTTTTTTGATCTAGGGGATCTAATTCTTATCAAGGCAACATTATATTCTATCAGAGGCAACTTCACAAACCTAATAAAGATGCAAATTCAAATATGTAATATTCTACTGCCCAGTTTTCTCACATCTTTAATATAAATATTAAAAAACTGGCAAAAATGCACACAATGATTTATTGTGACTTAACAATAACATTTCATCTCAAGCTAAAACTTTCTTAGTCTGAAACTTGAGTCTCAAATATCAATTACGTTTGTTGGCTATTCCTAATTTGGGCATTTTCTATGGCAGGAAGGCCGATTTCCTTCAGGATTGGTCCATTTTGCAGAAGGTGTATTTGTCTTTGAAAAAATATTTTAAGAACTACTGAACAAAAATTAGGAGAATTATTAAAGTCCACTAAGCCCCACCCATGAAACTTAAGGATTTATTGGCAAACAGTTGAAAAGCAAAAAATGCCCCCAAATCTACCGCAAACTATCACAACTACATAGTATTATGTATCTACAGGGAGACCACACAGACCCAGTGAATTGGGGCAAATAAAACTGTTGTAAGGCACATCAGAAAGATTTCAAAGCAACAATTCCCACTGAAGTAAACAGTGTTATTGAATCCTTTACTTGGTATCGTATGAAATAGGAGAATGTAACAGTGTTTCAGTTTCAGCAGCAATGTGGCAATAAAATATTTCCCACTTTGTATTTGGTACCTCTGCAAGTGTGATCGCATATGGGAGAATTACATTGCAGAACATTTCTTACACCAGTATGCGGCGATCATCGAATGGAACTCTTGAAACTGATCTTTCATGGGGATTCCTTTCAGCCCAGCAACACTGTATTGGCCGTAATGACAAATATTTTGAAATATGATCACCATAATTGTTTTGTTCTTAAATTCCCGTTTAAGGTTCTCGGGGATAAAATCATTAACATGCATAGAGCTACATAGGTTGTTGTATCAAGGTATCTTATTCTACATAATGTTTATATATATTATTGTTCAATCCGTTTCCTATATTAAAAGAAAGTAAAGCGGATTTTATAATCACTTAGACTGTTAAGAGTCATTCATTTTCTTTCATTACACCTTCTAGCTTGTTGCAACGTGCGTACTGTCAGCCTGTATTTTCTTTTTATATTCTGTCACTGCTAAGAGTGCGGAGGCTGCAAGCTTACGTCAACTGACGCAAACTATCCTGTACAATTAACACAGCATACACAAGTGTAATACTTCATTTCCATTAACTTTCTCGAACATGTCTGTCATTTCCAAGTGAATGTTCAGGATAACCCCCATCAGTCTTCAAACATACGAAAGAAAATATTAAAAAGGAGGGATTCTTATGTTGGCACTAAAAGTAACCTCAAAATGTAGATACCCTAAAAATGCAAGCATATTTATATAGTTTAATCAAGATCTTAGTCACAGTACTGCACACACTGCAGACTGACTGGTCAGAACATCCCAATCGCCCATTCCGTGTATCTGTGTAAATGTGTCTCTGCTTCCGGGGAGAATTACTGCAGAAAAAGATACGAGATCTAAAATATAACCATGCACATTTATTCCTTAAAAAGAGAGTAGTAACTGCTGGCGGGACGGACTCACGGTCCGGGTTGCCTACCTTGGATGAATGTCCACTAGTAACACTAGCGTTTGCATGGTGATAACATCTATCCTCTTGCAGTGAAATCGCGCCACTTTCAGCACTTTCAGATAGGTGAAACATAGCACTATTAGCGAAAGGAGGAAACTGAGGGTGTGAAAAACTACCGTAAAAACCACAAACGGGATGCGATCGTCAGTTCGGTTCTGGCAGAGAGTGCAGGAGGCGTACAGGTGGCTGTAGCCGACCCAGGACAGGCAGACTGCCACCACAGGAAAGGACAGCGAGTGGAGCCACGTGTACCCCAGCATGATCGCCGCGTCCTTGTAACGCATCCTGGAATTATAACTTAAAGGAAAAACCACCGCAATCCATCTATCGGTACTTAGAGCAGCCATGCTCAACATGGAATTGGTTACCAGGAAAGTCTCCAGGAAGCCTACCATTCGGCACACGGAGTCGGCTCCCGGCTGTTCTTTGCTGATAAGCCCCACCAAAGTCAATGGCATGTTGAGCACTGTCATCAACAAGTTGCTGAGGGTCAGATTAATGATAAACATCCCGGGGACCTGTTTCCGGATTTCAGCACTGTAGAGAAAGCAGATCAGCACCAGGACATTGGACAGCAACGACACGACCATCAGAACTACTACAAAGAAAGACAAGATCACATCCACTGTGCCCATGGTGTTGACCGCTCAGTGTCTCTTGCAGCCAGTTCTGGTACTCCCAAATCCCAGAAAATACATTTTGCTGCAGATTTGTCCTCGCTTTCGGCCCCAGTCGCTCCGGTGTTATTTCGCAGCCGAGTTGCAGTTTGATGGGAATGTTGCTTCTTGCACGTCACTGGCCGGGTTTAATGTACGGAGCACAAGGGAAGTCCATTCAGCTCAGAGTCGGAAACTATCCGCCGGGCTGAACCACTCTCTGCGTGTCCTTCCAAAGAGTTCACGGTTTCTTACGAGAGTCCAATCACAAGTGATCAATGGTTATTGGCGAGGAGCCGTCCTGTCAGTTCGTTATTATTGGCACACTCACTTAAATCTCGGCACTGTCTTGAGTGGAGGAAAGATTTATTGGGTCTGTCTATCACATGGACATCTGAGTCACTGAAAAATTGTGGTCAAAGTGCCCACCATGTACATTAGATCGAAAGCTTCTCCTAATATCGAGCACCGTAATATTCACAATAGCGATAGGCACAGTAAGTAGATTTTTGTTATCAGAATACCAGATCATTAAAACAACTTACCTTGCCAAATTTAACGATCAGATTTAACGAATTATATGCTAATTATCATAACTTTAAAAGTACTGGGTACTAAAATATTAAGATGTTAAATTTAACCTATTAATAATTTTCCTTTGCTGTTAACTGGGCAATGAACAATCCCATTCAAAATGTTTTGAGAAAACTGAAGGATATTAGTAGGAAACCCCTTTATTCCGAAGTGCTGTAGTTCCCTCAGCCAATCAGTAACGTCATTTAACGCATGAGATATGTCACACATCACGTACTAGTTGATCCTAGCTTGCATAACACATGTATACCACGAGTGTCCAAGTCATATCCCTATTACATGGATCGCACAGGTGTAACATATGGCAATGGTCACTAGCTGTACAGGGAATAGTCATGATTTATACAGCATTTACTGTGAAGTGGCTTCACCACAAGGACTGCAGCGGTTCAAGAAGGCGGCTCACCACCACCACCTTCTCAAGCGCAATCCTAGAATGCATATTTTTTTAAAAATAACAGTTCCTACCAAGATATGAGGGAAATGAACATATTTCTCCATTCATATTGCAGCTTATCCCAATATCAAGTACTGATTCTATGCTAAATGACTATACAGTACATCTTATCGACAAGGTGATGTTTTCTGCCAAGCAACAGTCAAAGCATATGATATCGGTGGTGTTTCAAGAATGGATCTCATTTTGCTTATTACCGAAAATGTTAAAAATAAAATTTTAATCCTAGATGAGAAGCTACTTTTTTTAAGTGGGAAAAGCACAGAAATGTTGGTGAAGCTGGGGAGGGGAGCAAAGAAATGAGGACATTTACAAGATTTATGGTCAAGTATAGAGCTCTGAATCCAACATTAAATTCTTAATTGTAAGATTGTGGTGGACACAGATTTAAGATAACTGGCAAAAGGAGAGGGTAAGATGAGGAGAATTGTTTTAAATGCAGCGACTTGTTAAGATCTGGAATGCACTCCCTGAAAGGGTAGTGGGAGCAGATTCAATAGTAACTTTCAAAGGGGAATTGGATAGATACTTGAAAAGGAAAGATTTGCAAGGCTAGGGGGAAAGAGCAGAGGGGTGGGACTATGTGGATAGCACTTTCAAAGGGCCCGTACAGACACGATGGGCCGAATAGCCTCCTTCTGTGCTATATGATTCCATAAAGATTACTAGAATAGTTTTAACTCTGCTAAGGAGCACGAATACTACTGCAACTTGAACATAAGCACCATAATTCTAATCATAATACAAATACTGTATCAGAATGGGCTTTGTGCAACCTTTTCTTTAGAATAAAAAAGGCCCCAAATAATACACCTTTTCACATCCAAAAATCAGTGTATGCAGCACTGTTAAAATATTTTCTACTACAGCACTGAAAGGTTTCTATCATGGACAGCTGCTTCCTCTTTTTTCAGTATGAATTCTCTTTGTTATTCCTACAGAGAGTGCATTAGCCTGAAATTAATCATGCAAATTCACTCAATCTTGAATTAAAAATGTTTGATGGCACAGCATTAATGTTGACATTTGGAGAATTATAAAAGAAAGTCTAAAACTCTTTGCACTTGTATCTGTTGGAGTAAAATAAAAAGCCCAAGGGAACTGGTTGTGTAATCGTCAACAATAAAGAATTCCCAAAAGATCATTTAAAATTAAAAGCACTGATGAACGTGTTTCTATCTTTAAAGTCACTATATGCATGCGATGTTGTGGTTGATAGAACCCAGTCATATTCATATTGGAACTGAAAATCTCTGATAATTTTACCATTGGATTTTAAACTATTTGAAAATATTTAATTCGGTGATATTCCTCATTAAGTATTTAATTCAGTGATAATCCTCATTAATCTGTGCTAGGTTTTTTTGCAGGTTCAATGTTATACTGCCCAGATTTTTTTCCCAAAACAAGCACAAAGCACCTAAGTACATAACAGTCTAAACAATTCCAACAACCAGCAAGTCATGCCTGATGCAGGCACAGTGTTATGCTATTATTTTGCAGTAGTGCTGTTCAATTATGGATGCTCAGGTTTTTGGTGCCCATTAGTGTATTTTATCAAGTTGAAAAAAACTGCTATTGGAACACAGGGCAGCTCCAGCAATTCCTCCAAGCTGTGACAAGGATTTATAAGAGAAAAGCATTTATAGGTGTCTGTTGCTATAAGCTACTAGAGTTAAAGCAACTAGAGTTCATGTCAAGAAATGTTTAGGGCAATAGTGCAAGCTTGGCTCAGTTGGTTAAGAAGTTGTTGGTTGAAATTATTATTCCAGGACTTGAGCACATAATCTGATCCAGTAATGGGGGCATTGGATTATCACAAAGTACATCCTTTGTTGAGATCTTAAACTAGTAAATGCTAAATATTCTATAGTATTATTCAGAGAAAGGCAGGGAGTTTTCCAGGTGTTCTGACCAATAATTTTCCCTCACACAACAGCAGCAAAAACAGTTAGGGGGCGATATTTGTCTGGTGCTCAGCTGTAAAATGGGCGCAATGAGATTAAGGGGCCGAAATGTCCCCTTTTTATAGCCCGGTTAGTGCCTCCGGTGGGGAGGGAGGGGGGCTCTAAGAGGGCTCAATGGTGTTTTCGCCCAGGAGAGGGCTGTGGGGCACCTCCGGGAAATTTCCCCGGAGGTTTGGAGGATGCTGTCCCGGTAGCGCCACACCCCACAATTAGCGCTCTGGGTCAGCACGTCACCAGCGATGGCATTGTTGCTGCCCCACGCCAACCTTTTAAAGCGAGGCTAGCACGAATGGATGTCAATGCCATCGTGTAGCCCGGCACTCTGTCATGGGTGTCGGCTGCTGGCCCAGTGGTGAACACCAAAGGGCCTGCAGAGTGCACAGCAGCTCTCCCCTTTAATTGAAGGGGAGGGGCATTGTAACACATCAGCGCTACACAGTGGACTCAGTGCTGCCATCCCGGGAGTGCTCCTCAAAGGAAGTGGAGTGTCAGCGACCGCTTCCTTTGAGGGATGCATGAGTCAATTCCATGTCGGGGGCAGGACTTCTGGGCCGGGTGCAGGAAGTCCCAGCCCCGGAAGGTTACCTCCCCAAATCAGGGCGTAGGGCAATTTCCAGCCCAAAATTTCTACCCCTTTACCAGGTTACTGCTTGTGTTCTTGCTGTCTGCCAATTGGCTGCTGCTTTTTCCTACCTAACAACAGTGACTGTATTTCAAAAGTAATTTGCATGAAGCACTAAGATATTTCTCAAAGATATATAATTCTGAGTATTTTTTTGGAAGAGTGGATATTTTATACTGAAGATACCCAGAAATCGCCAATTGGAAGAAATTTTCACTACAATATTAAAATTATGTGGTTCATGCTATTACATGCGCAATAATTGCAACTGATTAATTTCTTTAAACAAATATAGCAGATGCCATGTGTCATTGTGAAGATACAGTATCCAATTCAGAATCAATGTTTTAGACTCCCCTGCATTGTGCCAGCAGAGAGAAAAAATCTTTGATGACAATACATATGTTTTTTGCTAGATTGAGTTTTAGTAGTTGAAGAATCAGGTGAATTTATAATGGGGAACAAAGAAATGGCAGACCAATTGAACAAATACTTTGGTTCTGCCTTCACGAAGGAAGACACAAATAATCTCCCGGAAATACTAGGGGACCGAGGATCTAGCGAGAAGGAGGAACTGAAGAAAATTGTGTTAGGGAAATTGAAGGGATTGAAGGCTGATAAATCCCCAGGGCCTTATAGGCTGCATCCCAGAGTACTTAAGGAAATGGCCCTAGAAATAGTGGATGCATTGGTGGTCATTTTCCAACATTCTATGGATCAGTTTCTATGGATTGGAGGGTAGCTAATGTAACCCCACTTTTTTTAAAAAGGAGGGAGTGAGAAAACAGGGAATTACAGACCGGTTAGCCTGCCATCGGTAGTGGGGAAAATGTTGGAATCAATTATTAAAGATGTAATAGCAGCGCATTTGGAAAGCAGTGACAGGATTGGTCCAAGTCAGCATGGATTTATGAAAGGGAAATCATGCTTGACAAATCTTCTAGGATTTTTTGAGGATGTAACTAGTAGAGTGGACATGGGAGAACCAGTGGCTGATGTGTATTTGGACTTTCAAAACGCTTTTAACAAGGTCCCACACAAGAAATTAGTATGCAAAATTAAAGCACATGGTATTGGGAGTCATGTATTGATGTGGATGGAGAACTGGTTGGCAGACAGGAAGCAAAGAATAGGAATAAACGGGTCCTTTTCAGAATGGCAGGCAGTGACCAGTGGGGTACCGCAAGGTTCAGTGCTGGGACCCCAGCTATTTACAATATACATTAATGATTTAGATGATGGAATTGAATGTAATATCTCCAAGATTGCAGATGACACTAAGCTGGGTGGCAGTGTGAGCAGTGAAGAGGATGCCAAGAGGCTGCAGGGTGGCTTGGACAGGTTAGGTGAGTGGGCAAATGCATGGCAGATGCAGTATAATGTAGATAAATGTGAGGTTATCCACTTTGGTGGCAAAAACATGAAGGCAGAATATTATCTGAATGGTGACAGCTTAGGAAAAGGGGAGGTGCATCAGTCATTGAAAGTTGGCATGCAGGTACAGCAGGCGGTGAAGAAGGCAAATGGCATGTTGGCCTTCATAGCGAGAGGATTGAGTATATGAGCTGGGAGGTCTTACTGCAGTTGTACAGGGCCTTGGTGAGGCCACACCTTGAATATTGTGTACAATTTTGGTCTCCTAATCTGAGGAAGGACATTCTTTCTATTGAGGGAGTGCAGCGAAGGTTCACCAGACTCATTCCCGGGATGGCAGGACTGACATATGAAGAAAGACTGGATCGACTAGGCTTATATTCACTGGAATTTTGAAGACTGTGAGGGGATCTCATAGAAACATATAAAATTCTGACAGGATTGGACAGGTTAGATGCAGGAAGAATGTTCCTGATGTTAGGGAAGTTCAGAACCAAGGGTCACAATCTAAGGATAAGGGGTAAGCCATTTAGGACCGAGATGAGGAGAAACATCTTCACTCAGAGAATTGTGAACCTGTGGAATTCTCTACCGCAGAAAGTTGTTGATGCCAGTTCGTTAGATATATTCAAAAGGGAGTTAGATGTGGCCCTTACGGCTAAAGGGATCAAGGGGTATGGAGAGAAAGCAGGAATGGGGTACTGAAGTTGCATGATCAGCCATTATCTTATTGAATGGTGGTGCAGGCTCGAAGGGCCAAATGGCCTACTCCTGCACCTATTTTCTATGTGCTGTGTTCTATGTTCTAAAACCAAATGTATCTATTCCAATTGTTGGAATGCGCATATTAATATTTGACGTATTATAAATGTTGTGCTTTAATGTTACTTATTCATTGATATTGTACTTAAAATAATCTGAATTATGAATGCAAAAGTATTTTAGCAAAATAAGTATGTAACATGTTTTAGCAAATTTAACCCCATAAATAGTCAGCTGTGGTCTCATTAGAAATATAGGAAATAGGTGCAGGAGTAGGCCATTCGGCCTTTCGAGCTTGCACCGCCATTCAATGAGTTCATGGCTGAACATGCAACCTCAGTGCCGCAATCCTGCTTTCTCGCCATACCCCTTGATCCCCCTAGTAGTAAGGACTACATCCAACTCCTTTTTGAATATATTTAGTGAATTGGCCTCAACAACTTTCTGTGGTAGAGAATTCCACAGGTTCACAACTCTCTGGGTGAAGAAATTTCTCCTCATCTTGGTCCTAAATGGCTACTCCTTATCCTTAGACTGTGACCCCTGGTTCTGGACTTCCCCAATATTGGGAACATTCTTCCTGCATCTAACCTGTCTAAACCCGTCAGAATTTTAAACGTTTCTATGAGATCCCCTCTCATTCTTCTGAACTCCAGTGAATACAAGCCCAGTTGATCCCCCTAGTAGTAAAACTCTATACTCTAGTTATCTCTTTGTAGTTCAATATTTCTCAACCAGTGATTTTGAAGAATTTTTCTCATAACATTTTTCTTGTTTTTTTCCCTCCTCTCTGGAAGGAATTGGTACATGCTGGGCGAGTTTCCATGGATGCTGGCAGTCCTACAATAGTCTTTTCCAGGTGCACATTATAAGAATGGGAAGTATTACAAATCTATTATTTCCTATTATCATGAGCAAGTACCAGCTTAATGCAGTTTTGCATCAGAAAGTCATGAGCCCCACTTCAGGTCTTGAGCACATAACCTAGGCCAAAATGTCAGTGCAGTACTGAGGAATTATATTCTCAGAGATGCTGTTCTTTTGAATGGGATGTTAAACAGATTTCAGTGGGCATGTTCATGGCATCGTGATGGTTATTTTGGTGAAAGGATGAAAGCAGGCATCAAAAATCAGTGCTTTGCTAAGAAGACACGACTGTTTGGAAGTCTGGTTTTAGCATGCAATATTGGTCCTAATTACCATAATTTGAATTTGCCTGGAGTGCTAAATCAGACACATGCAGGTTTAGCACTCAAGCGCTGATTAGACATAATTTTTGTGTAGCAGTATATGTGGGCTCCTTGCACCCACTTCCACTGAAGGTATGGAGTGGGCTGGGTCAACCACTGTGGCAGATTTCAGGTTGGCTCAGGGACCGAGTGATAGGATGCACAGGTATTTGGATGTGGCACTGGAGGTCCTGGTGGACGAGTTCCAGAGGAGGAGGGATGTCCTGCACCCATAGTGGGGAAGGAGTCCAACTCGCTCTCCTGTCCCTCCTTTCTACTCTCCTGCATCAGCTGGTGCTGCTCTGCCTGGCCTCACGTCCTCCTCCCATTCCTCCTGTAGACCAAGGGGGGCCCCTAGCAAGATACCGATGACCAAGCACTCCCTTTCTCCTGGTGACTCCTAAGCTGTCCAATAAGGTACAGTAGCACAGCACTCACTCTTTTTAGGTGAAGTCCTCAGAGAATTTCAAGAATAAGGTTGATGAAGTCTTGTCAAGATGTCACAGAACGTCTCCCGATGTGTTTCAAAAGAACTCTTCAAATCTCCAGCATCAAGTGAACAGTAACATTTTATGTACCTTTAAGTAGTACTCAAAATCCTCTGCAACAATTAGTTTACCCCGAATCAGCTGGTCGCTGTTAGGCGAGGGCATTAAGTCAAGCACTAGCCACCAAAATGCCATGCAGCCTCGTTAATTAGCACTAGCAGGAAATTTAAGTGGCAATCAACTGCTTAACAATTCTCCAGCCATTCCTACTACAAACTCTTTTACCAAGATGCTAAATGTGGGCTAAACCAGCATTTCAGCTTAAAACCTGATCTTGGCCACCTCGGAGGCTCTTTTGCACCTAAAGTATCTGGGGAAAGTCGCCCCCTAAAGCTGCTGACTAGTATTTTTCTCCCTGGTCCCAACACTGCTGCAACCTCAGCAGAGTAGGACTTCTACTCGCCATTGTTGTGCCAGTTGATTTCCTGGGGTCAGCCTCATTTAAATAATTTGAGTGGACTCCTAGGACACCTTGAGATAAGTATGAAACCTTTCTCCAGTAACAGGCAGAAACAAACCTGATTTAAATGAAGGGGAGAATTTGAAATCTCCCTGCTCAGTGGAAGCAGAGTGGGTGGCAAGTTAAAGTAGAGCAGCTCCATTTCCTGCTCCGTTCGCAATGATTTTTGATTTTGAATATCTTGGCAGTGGATGAGGCACTGGCCAGTCTCAAGCGGGAACCTCATGCCTGAAAGCTAATCAGGGTCCTATGACGTCAATAGGGCCCCAGGAACATTTGAACCTGCCCTGTGTATAGTTTCCTTCATAGAGGAGAAGCTGGAAATTTTATTGGATGAGTTGGCACTGAAAAGAGAGTGAATTTTTGAGTCAAAGGAAAATCCTCCAAATATTGCGAGTGTATAACTAGCATGGAGGGTGGCGGCCAATCAGATTATGCTATCCTCACTTTTGATTGCTCTTAGGAGCAAATGAGGAAAAGCTTATTTAAACTGAAGATGAATGGAAAGGCAGAGAAGACTAATGGATGCTGATTCAAAGCAAGGGAATGACTGAAATATGCATGTCCCAAACACTCAGCCCATAAGATGTGTCACATCTGCAAGGCAGCCTACAAAACACAGGCGCACTTCTAATTTCTTAAGTCTCCTAAGTGCTGTCACTGAAATTGCATCTCCAACTTGGATAGGCTTCCGATTGCTCACATAATTCTGACATGTTTTCTCATTAACTCACCATGGCTCCTTTGACTACTTGTATGCTCTCTGTTCATCCTTTCATGTCTAATGGAATAGGTTGCTTATTGGGGTTTCCCCTCATATTGCCTGCGAATGCTCAAATGATCTCCTTATTTTCTTTCCAAAGAAGAAAGCTGAGTAAAACCATCAGCAGGGAGCCCACACTGGTGGTGGACTAGCCAATCTGTGAGGCCTCATGAGGAGCAGGCCCTCCAAATAATTGGGTTGGAGGTCAACAAGGGAGTGGGTGAGGGAGAGCTTATGGCTTCATGCAAACTCATCAAAATAACTGATCACTTCTTATCTTCATGTTAGCGCCCAGCACTCAATAAGCAGCCACATCTGAATCTCTGCTGCAAGGAACTATAGTGCCCTTGCTGTGCACAGAGCTATCAGCTGCATACCCTACGTTATTAATTATCCCTTTTCTTTTTTGTAGGGGTGAAAACATGCTAAATGTGGCTTTCCACTTGTGAATGCAGGGCTAAGAATTATCGGAAAAATTTTAGGGCCAGAATTTGCTGAAAAAGTAATGGTATGAAAAATGCACACTGTTTTTTAATGCGCAAATCTGGCAGCAATTTGTGGGGATGAGGAGATACCCTGTGAATTGTGAATCGTCACAAGTTGCTGGTTGATTTAAGCCACTCCGAAGTTAGGTTCGTGGAAATCGCATCTCGCCCTTTACCTCCCTGTGATTTTCATGAAGTTGCTGCATTTGCACATTAATTGCCCATTAAACTTGCCACAGAAAGTTAAGTCTAATAATTAACAGTGTAAGTACCCTTTTAATGACATGATAATTGTTAATGACTGCCAATCAATCTCTCTTGCCCAGAAAGTGAACAATTCTAAGTGTGGAGTCTCATTTCTTTGGGTTGTGTATTGTTTTAGGAGATTTTAAGAATGTCAATTTTTATTTTTTTCTTACTTTTCCCTTCTATCTCAGTTTTTTCTCTCTTTCTGTTAAGCCAATCTTTCTTTCCCTCTATTTCTCATTCTTTACCTGATTTGACCTTGAATTCACCCTCCTGTTGTTCACCAGATGCCTGGTTGTCCTCACTATGCTGTAATCAACACGCACTTCCAGCAACTTTGTGAGCAAAAGATTTTTGAGCCAAAGGGTGCAGGAACAAGATTAACTACCCAGGTACAATGTGAGTTGCCCCACTCCAGTAATTCTATTCCATTGTTTTACCCACCTTCATTGAGCAACCAAACTTTTGCAAAACAATGGCCCATGATTTGCAGTCAGTGTCAATGTGAAGGCGATTGCCACTTGCCTCGAAGAAGACTGCACACAGAGCCCCTGCGATCTCTGTAGCAAAAACTTCAGGATTCTCAATGTGCAATTGATTGTTATGCTATGAATAAGGGATTCTGACTGTAGAGCAGCAGTGATGTCATCAAGCAGTCCAAGCAGCCAATTGTGTTGAAGAATTCTCACAGACAGCAAACCAGGAAATAAAAAGCAGCTTTTATACTCTAAATAAAAATTGGGACTTTCACATGGGGATAAGTAGCAGCTGAAATATCATGAACAAACTTAATTTTTTTTAACAAAAATGCATATTTTATCATAATGGAGAAATTTGACATTCCACAAATTACAAAAATAGTTTTTCAGGAACTGAACGTTTGTTTAGCAGTCAATACACTGTCAATACTCCAGTTACACCTATTCCAACAAGACTTAATATTTATTGGTGGATTTAACAGCGAGAGCGCGGGAAAGCTCAAGTTTTCTTCAGTCCACTGATTTCACTAATTGCCGATTATGGGCAGGTGGGGGCGGGGGTGGAGGGGAGGGTGGGGTGGGGTAGGATCCACAGTGCAGTCTGTGTCGAAGCAGTGACTGACTGACCACAACTTCAACATTTCTCCGCTTAGATGCGCATGCACTAAACCCTGAAGTTATGGTCAGTTTCAGATGGGTAATGACGGCGAACAGCTCAAAATCCGGACTAATATGATTTCAAACTCCATTAAGTTTAAATAATACCTAAGTCGAGCAATTAACTTGCTACATGACTAATCACTCACTGTAATAACAGGGGAACATTGCGGTTGGAGGCTTCTTTCAGGAGAACACCTCTGACCAGAATTTTTTTTAACGGAAATACCTGGCGGTCCCAGAGGAACATAGGATTGCGGTCGGAGGCCTAGTTTCATAGTCCAGTGTATGGGAACATGTCTTCCAGATAGGTTTTCCAGGTATTCTGAGATCATGTGGGTCTGGACCACCAATGAACATCAAGTATTCCCATTGATAATAATGGGAACTCCATTTGTACAAGCTCCCATTATTATAAATGAGAAAACCCCGCAAAACAAGAAATTCAACATAGTAAATTTAAAAAACACCTCACATATTTAAAATTAATTGAAATTGAAAGTAATTCAATCTTACACAAAAAAAAATGTTTTGAATTTTTTTAAAGATGGTTTAATAGGGTTAAAATTAAACTTACCTTAATGGACAGGGTTTTTAATATAAAAATGAGTGATTAAATGTAATTTTTTTCTGCTTTAGAACTCTTACGTTGGTAAAAGGAGGCTATACGCCTATTTTTACCAGGCCTAAGAGTTTTAAGGACATTTGCTGGGCAAGAGTTGGGCATATAGCCCAATCTCTGCCCCGTGAATGTCCTTCTCCTGGGGATGTGTGCTCTGTCAAAAGATATTTTGACAGATCGCAAAAGCCGGTTCTCGGCGCATGTGCATTGTACGCCAAGAACTGGCATTTGCGAGGCCTCTTCGGGTATGTGCGCACATCGTACTCACCCAGAGAGCTGCAATTTTCAGCCCATTATTTTCTTCTTAACTATTCAGATGGAATGTTTGTGGCTCCTTCAAATTGGACAATATACTAAAACGTCCATAATATTGCAGTGACAGAACAGTAACTAGCATCTAGTGATTGTGTTGCAAAATGATGAATTGCTTTTTGAAGAAATTGAAGTGAAACATCCATTATTGCCACTTTCTGCTGATTGCCACTTTTTCACTTGCCTATGGTAGGAAGCAAATAAAAATAATTCAGTGAAAAGGTAAATAAAATCTGCTCCGGGACTAAGCAGTAGTCAATCCTCAAAGGAAGCAAACCATCAGTTTTAAAGTCGTTTATATTGATCCATTCTATACTAGTTTCCATTTAATTGCAATCTTTCAACTATTTCCTAGTTGTTGTTTTGAACACTGCTCTTATCATGGTCAGCCAAGTTGCTATGACAGCTTTTTCTGTAACACGCTATGATTAACTTATTCAATTGGGCACCCACATTTCCTGTAGAAAACAGTTTAATTCCTTAAATGAGGAACACTGTAATGAGACGATTGTATAATGTGCATTATATGAATTATATATGCTTGTCCTGTTTCTAGCAATTACACAGGGACAGGCCCTCCAGCATTGACTGCCAGAATATGTATGGTCGGTGGGTGAGCACCTCATATGCAAGAGCCAGCAGTTACCCATGGCATTTTGAGTGCATCACAGGTCTATGCAAATGATGCCATCATATAGGCTTCATGGGCTAGAAGGACCAAATTTCCCAACTGCTTGGATTTGATCAACTAAACTTAGGTTTGAAGCTTCCAGGCATGCAACCAAAAGGGATTCTTCAGCCCATTAGCAAGATCAGGCTGAAGATGTGCTGTCGATTTGTAGCAATAGGGCCTACATGGCCCTATTGATCAGCATTCTGGAAGAGGAGTCAGGCAGGCAGAACTCTTTGCCTAAAGAATTTCAGATGAGGACCTGGATTATGGAGCTGATGCCAAATAACTTGGTAGATAGTGATGGTTAATAACTTTGGGTGAATGTAATAACTTAGAATGGAAAGGATTAATCAGGGTAACAGCAAAATTTGATTGAGTTTGTTTGTGTAATACGACCAATGCTTTGCTTTGTATCATAAGGCCACAAAGCATATTGTAGCTGTGTGAAAGTAACATTTTTCATTTGAGAAACATAATATAGTTTTGAGCCACAGGTAGTTGAGATTTATTGGTTCTAATTGCAAGGACACTAGTGTGTTAATTCAACAAAAGGATGCCATCTGCTTAGAGAAGAGTAATAAAGTTCTAGTAAAGTGCAATGTAAACAAAAGGGAGTTGCAGCAGAGCCATCACATAGCAGTGATAAGAAAGGGTATAAAGGGATTGGGTGAATCCTCCTCAGACAAAAAGTACCTTGGGTGGAGTAATTCCCAGGACAGAGATACTCACTGTGTCCTGTTGGTAAAAGCTCCCCATAGTGATATGCAGTGCAATGGTCTTACTGCTATGGTCATGTTGCTGCATTGTTAGTATATTGAAATTGTTTTTTAAATACATCCTGTATGTAGTCATGTTTGATTCGAAAGGCCTGAACCCAAATTAGATTTAAAGACACAGGGCTGGATTTTGCAGGGGTCAGCAGCGTGATCGGTGGTGGGTCAGGCGGGAAAGTGTTTTATTCCCCCAGCGGGTCGGTACCCCACTGTGAACCTGTCGTCACACGCCTTTCCCCGATGTCGGGTCTGTCATCATTGACCAGACCCAACATGTAGCGGAAAGTTCACAGCAGCGGATCCAATTCAGGTAATTAGTGGCTTATTTGGAGACACTTAAGAATGAATTTCAACTCACATTCTGTATGTGACAGCTCACCCATGGGGTCTACACTGGTCGAGGCAGGAGTTCAGCGGCCATTGAATCTACTGGTGAGTTGAGAGCTTCAAATGTACAGTAACAGCTCCAAACTTAGAGATATCTTCCCTCAGCCACAAACTCTTCCTCACTGCATTTCCACAACAGATTTACCATGCTGCAAGTCTTTACACAAGTCTCCATCCACTCTGACCTCATTACCTCTCCCA
The DNA here is from genome assembly GCF_044704955.1 of Pristiophorus japonicus. Lineage (NCBI taxonomy): Eukaryota > Metazoa > Chordata > Chondrichthyes > Pristiophoridae > Pristiophorus > Pristiophorus japonicus. The sequence continues at coordinate 272,797,343 of NC_091979.1, read as the reverse complement.
CCATTGACAGATCGCTTCTGTCATCTCTACCTCACCTGCCATCTGTTCCATCAGCATGGGTGCTCTTACCTCGGTTCCTCAGAATCCAACCATGATCAGCCCCAACACCAGCAGTACCAGCAGCACCAAAAACAGTGCTAACAACCTTCTCTGCAATCACCTGATATTGCACAGGACGGAGGGCATCAGCACCCAACTACATTGCCAACTGGGACGGCAGGGATGAAGGATTTGATAATCAAATATGTAACCTCTACTCATTGGAATTCAGAAAAATGAGAGGTGATCTTATCGAAACATATTAGATTATGAGGGGGCTTGACAAGGTGGATGCAGAGAGTATGTTTCCACTGATGGGGGAGACGAGAACTAGAGGGCACGATCTTAGAATAAGGGACCACCCATTTAAAACTGGGATGAGGAGGAATTTCTTCTCTCCGAGGGTTGTAAATCTGTGAAATTCGCTGCCTCAGAGAGCTGTGGAAGCCAGGACATTAAATAAATTTAAGACAGAGATAAACAATTTCTTAATCGATAAGGGGTTATGAGGAGCGCACAGGGAAGTGGACCTGAGTCCATGATCGGATCAGCCATGATCGTATTAAATGGCAGAGCAGGCTTGAGGGGTCGTATGGCCTACTCCTGCTCCTATTTCTTATGTTCTTATAATGTAGGTGACCTTCAGGAGGTCAAAAAAAACTGATCTGGATCAGGAAGCAAAAGAAGACACACAGAGCCCTGTACATAAAGTGGAAATACCATACAAATATAATTATGATTATGATTTTTTTTCCAAAATAATATAAAACATTGATAGCTGGCATGGAAATTTGGTAGGATGGTGATAGAACATCAGCGTGGAAAAAAAAAAATTCTTCCTCTTGATCTGAAAATGCCAATAGCCCTTTAGTTTCTCACCCACACAATTATTGTTCATGTTTCAACCAAAACAACAACAGGGTGAACTTGGGGTACTCTGCACCTCCTGTTAGCGCCCCCTGCCTATTTAAATGTGCCAGGATTGGGTAACGTTTCAGTCGGCCAATAATGGTCGCTGATTAATACCACGTAGGCAGACAGGTGATTCAACAGATTTCTCCGATTTTCATTGAGGGCAAATTTGAAAGTCCAACGTTTATATTGTTTCATGGAGGCTGTGTTGACACTGGACCTCGAGCTCCGACGTCACCGTCGGAGACAACTTGCATAAGATTACATAGGATATATGGCACAGAAACAGCCCATTTGGCCCAACCAGTCCATGCCGGCATTTATGTTCCACTTGAGCCTCATCCCATCTTTCCTCATCTAAATCTATCTGCAAATCCCTCTATTCCCTTCTCCCTCATATGCTTGTCTAGTCTCCCCTTGAATGCATCTATACTATTTGCTTCAACCACTCCATGTGTAATGAGTTCCACATTCTCACCACTCTTTGGGTAAAGAATTTTCATCTGAATTCCCTATTGGATTTCTTGGTGACTATCTTATATTCATGGCCTCTAGTTATGCTCTTCCACAGAAGTGGAAAAATTCTCTCTGTATACAATCTATCAAAACCATTCATAATTTTAAAGACCTCTATATTAGGTCACCACTCAGCCTTCTTTTTTCAAGAGAAAAGAGACCCTCCTGTTCATCCTTTCCTGATATGTATACTCTCGCATTTCTGGTATCAACTAAAGCAGAGAGAAAGACAGCAAAATGTGGCCAGAAGGAGGAGGGCCAACAAGGCTGCCAAAGGGAGGGCTTACCCTCCCACGGAATTCCAGCAACAATTCTCCTACATCAATTTCACTGAGGAACATTGTGTTTGAAGACTGCACTTCAGCGAGGATGTGGTCACAGAGCTCGGTCACCTCCTGTGACCAAACCTCGAGCTTCAGACCAGGGTGAGGACGACTCTCAGTGGCAGTCAAGGTCACCTTTGCCAATGGATCCTTCCAGTGTGCACAGGAGATCTCTACCATCTCCCAGTTTGCCGTCCATTGCTGCATCCGCAAGGTTACACATGCACTCTACAAAAGGAATAGAGAATACATTACCTTCCCCATGATCAGCGAGAAGCAGTTGGAGTATGCACTGGCTTTGCCAGGATAGTAGGCTTCCCCCATTGACTGCACCCATGTCGCATTGCGGGCACCGCATAACGATCCTGAGGTATTCCATAACCGCAAAGGCTACCACTCAATGAATGTGCAGTTGGTGTGCCACACATGCCGACTCCTCACTGTCAATGCCCGCTATCCTGGCAGCAGCTACAATGCCTTCATCCTGCGCCAGACCAGTGTGCCAGCTCTCTTCCAGCCATCACACCAAGCTCACGGCTGGCTGCTCAGAGACAAGAGCCATCCATTTTCCACTGGGCTCCCCTCCGCAACCCCACCACTCCTGCCCAGCACTCATATAATAAGAGCCATGCCGTCACCAGGAACATCATTGAGCAGGCCATTGGAGTGCTGAAGCAATGGTTCCGCTGCCTTGACTGCTCAGGAGGAGCCCTCCAGTACTCGACTGAGCGGGTGACCCTATTCGTCATTGTCTACTGCATGAACTTGGCTATCATGAGGGTGCACCCATTGCTACCAAGCATAGCTCTACCGCCTCATGAGGAGGAGGAGAAGGAGGGTGAGGAGAATGAGCAGGAGCAGCAACATCGAGTTCAACAATTTCAGACTTTAACCTCTACCCATATTTTGCTCTTATGTATTTCTTCTCTCTCTGCTTCCCATGGCAGCTGGTAACCATCCTGCCATTTACACCCTATCGAAACTACTCTTTCTCTAACTACTGCCATTACCATCTCAGTCGGCCCATCATCCCCTTTGTGTCTCAAATCTCTCGTGTCTTCCACCCGATCACAGACATTCCCTTTGGTTCTTTCCTCCCCCCCCCACTTTCAGTGCTCCTTAAGAATTCATCCATTTTGAACATTTCGAACAGGGAAAGCAGACAAAGGGTCATCGACCCGAAACATTAACTTGGTTTCTCTCCACAGATGCTGCCTGACCTGCTGAGATTTCCAGCATTTTCTGTTTTTATTTATGATTCCAGCATCCGCAGTATTTTGCTTTTGAATTAAAATTTAAGAATCACCCTTGTGCAATACCTTATATCCTCTTCTAACACCAGCTGTAGAGTGCACCATCTCAAGCTGGGTGGCGGCAGTCTGGGCTGGCTGGAAGACAGGCAGTGACAAGTGCAATGGCGGAGTGGCAGTGGTGGACTCAGGAATCCTCCGGGGCAGCGCCTCAGCATTCCTGCCAATCGGCTGGAGCACAGATTGGTGGCCTGCTGCGACACTGTGAGATCCCTGGTGGACTGCAGTGGACCCAGCGGTGATGGCAGCAGTCAGAGCTTGCGTGACATCCAGCTGAGATTGCATGAGAGCAGTCTGAGCTTTGATGCCAGCAACCATTGTCTGCATTACAGTACTAAGCTTCCACTTCTGCTGCAATGGAGGCTGCCACATCGCCCATGACATGTGTCATGAGGTCTGGGTCCCCACGGTCTCTCTGGGCGTCCACCATCGTCTGCAGACTGGAAATGATGGGCTCCATGGTGTGTGCAATGTCGGAGTCGGACTCCTCCATGCTCCTTACCATTTCTGAGAAGCTCTCGAGCATCCTTGTCTTTGCACCTATTATGTTAGAGTGCATGGCTATCATCACTCTTCATGTGAACGCCTCCCCATCAAGGTCCTCATCTGACTCCTGTGCAGCAGAACTCACGCACGAATTCTCCCTCCGGGGAGCTGGTCCCTAAGCTACCCTTTCCCCTTGGCCTTGCTGCAGCCTGCTTGTCCCCAGTATATCACCCAGTGCAGACTCCTCTGCTAAGCTACCCTCTAAGGACCGTGCAGCGCCAGTCTCTGAGCTGGTGCCTACGGGTGAGAGATGCAATGATGCGATGCTTGGGTCCTCCTCCTCTTCTCCCTTGTCAGTATCATAGGGGGGCTCAGCTACAGGCTGCTCATCTGCTTGCTGATTATCTGAAAGTATAAATGGCACATGACTCACATTAAGGTGAGGGCAGGGGGGCAGAAATGGAGCAGGGAAGGCAGACAATATCAGGAGCTCGAAAGTGATAAAGCCTCCTGGTGTAAGGGGGAAGTGGGATGAGAAAAGGAGAGAGGATAAAGATACCGTTGTTGTCCCCAATGGGGTCAACGTCACCGACGGCCACGTTGCCCACCACCTGCGGGCCAGTGAGCCTCAGCACTCACTCCTCCAGGTCAGACAGCTGCTGGAGCTGATGTTTACCCCTGCCAGTCCTCTGTTGCTCCCTCCGATTGTGTGCCATCTTGGCCTGCAAAAGAAAGGAATTTGTGTGAGTAAGAGTCCAGCTATGTGTTATGTATGTAAACTTGTATATACCTTGTACAACCACCAGAGGGCTCATCCCCTGGAGTCCCAAGGGATCCCATAATCCCTTGGGAGCACAGATACTTAAGGAGGCCTCACAGGCTGGAGAGGCACTCTGGAGACCTGCAATAAGGTCACACTTTACTTTGAGCTCACAGCATCCAGTCAGACTCTCTATTCATATACAACAACTGGCGATGAGATACAGATGACGAACCCAACGATGCAGAGAACAGTGGGCATACTGGAGAAATTTTGGAGGGAGATGATTGGGAAACTTTTGTGGAGCGACTCGACCAATACTTCGTGGCCAACGAGCTGGAAGGAGAAGTGAATGATGCCAAACGAAGGGCGATTCTCCTCATCGTCTGCGGGGCACCAACGTATGGCCTCATGAAAAATCTGCTTGCTCCAGCGAAACCCACAGAGAAATCATACGATGATTTGTGCACACTGGTCCGGGAGCATCTGAACCCGAAGAAAAGCGTTCTGATGGCGAGGTACCGGTTCTACACCTACAAAAGGTCTGAAGGCCAGGAAGTGGTGAGTTATGTCGCCGAGCTAAGATGACTTGAGGGACATTGCGAATTTGAAGGACAGTTGGAGCACATGCTCAGAGACATTTTTGTACTTGGCATTGGCCATGAGGTGATACTTCGCAAACTTTTGACTGTGGAGACCGCAACCTTGAGTAAGGCCATAGAGATAGCCCAGGCGTTCATTGCCACCAGTAACAATACGAAGCAAATCTCTCCGCACACTAGTGTTGCTACAAGTACTGTGAACAAAGTGATGTTGGTTTCAAATCGCAATGTACAGGGCAGGCCCCACATGCCTGCAGCTGCATGTCCGCAGATGTCTCAGAGTCCACCATCAAGAGTGATGAATGCAAGGCCATTAACACCTTGTTGGCACTGCGGGGGTGATCATTGTTTCCATTCATGCCGCTTCAAAGGGTACATTTGCAAGGGCTGTGGAACAATAGGACACCTCCAACGTATGTGCAGGCGAGCTACAAACCCTGTTAATCCTGCAAACCACCATGTTGCAGAGGAGGACAGATCCACGCCGGATCACGACGAACCAGAGCCTCAGACCGAGGAGGCAGAGGTATATGGGGTGCACACATTTACCACAAAGTGTCCCCCGATAATGCTGAAGGTTGAATTAAATGGAGTCCCGGTGTCAATGGAGCTGGACACGGGCACGAGCCAGTCCATTATGAGCAAAAAGACTTCCGAAAAATTGTGGTGCAGCAAGGCCTCAAGGCTAGTCTTGACTCCCATTCGCACGAATCTGAGATCTTACACAAAGGAACTGATTCCCGTAATCAGCAGTGCTACTGTAAAGGTCTCCTACAATGGAGCGGTGCACAAGCTACCACTCTGGGTGGTACCGGGCGATGGTCCCACGTTGCTCAACAGGAGTTGGCTGGGAAAGATACGCTGGAACTGGGACGATGTCCGAGTGCTCTCATCCGCTGATGATACTTCATGTGCCCAGGTCTTAAACAAATTCCCTTCGCTGTTCGAACCAGACATCGGGAAGTTCCAAGGAGCAAAAGTGCAGATCCACCTAATTCCGGGGGTGCGACCCATCTATCACAAGGTGAAAGCAGTACCATACATGATGAGAGAAAGGGTAGAGATTGAGCTGGACAGGCTGCCACGAGAGGGCATCATTTTGCCGATTGAATTCAAAGAGTGGGCCAGTCCGATTGTTCCAGTCCTCAAAGGAGACGGCACCATCAGAATCTGTGGTGATTACAAAGTAACTATCAATCGTTTCTCCATGCAGGATCAATAACCACGACCAAAGTCTGACGACCTTTTTGCCACACCGGCGGGAGGAAAGATGTTCACGAAGCTGGACTTGACCTCGGCCTACATGAAGCAGGAGCTGGAGGAATCATCGAAGGGACTCACCTGCATCAACACACACAAAGGTCTCCTCATTTATAACAGATGTCCGTTTGGAATTTGATCAGCCACGGCGATATTCCACAGAAACATGGAAAGCTTACTGAAGTCAGTCCCGCGCACGGTGGTCTGCCAGGATGACATCTTGGTTACAGGTCGGGACACAGTCGAGCATCTGCAGAACCTGGAGGAGGTTCTTAGTCGAATCAATCGCGTGGGGCTCAGGTTAAAATGCTCGAAGGGCATTTTCCTGGTGCCTGAAGTGGAGTTCCTGGGGAGAAGAATCGCGCCAACGGCATTAGGCCCACCGATTCGAAGATGGAGGCAATCAAGAACGCACCAAGGCCACAGAACGTGACAGAGCTCTGGTCGTTTCTAGGACCCCTGAACTACTTTGGTAAATTCTTACCGGGTATCAGCACACTGTTAGAACCACTGCATGCTTAATGAAGTCAGTCCCGCGCACGGGATGTAGTATCTCCAAATTTGCGGATGACACTAAGTTGGGTGGCAGTGTGAGCTGCGAGGAGGATGCTATGAGGCTGCAGAATGACTTGGATAGGTTAGGTGAGTGGGCAAATGCATGGCAAATGAAGTATAATGTGGATAAATGTGAGGTTATCCGCTTTAGTGGTAAAAACAGAGAGACAGACTATTATCTGAATGGTGTCAGATTAGGAAAAGGGGAGGTGCAATGAGACCTGGGTGTCATGGTACATCAGTCATTGAAGGTTGGCATGTAGGTACAGCAGGCAGTTAAGAAAGCAAATGGCATGTTGGCCTTCATAGCGAGAGGATTTGAGTACAGGGGCAGGGAGGTGTTACTACAGTTGTACAGGGCCTTGGTGAGGCCACACCTGGAGTATTGTGTACAGTTTTGGTCTCATAACTTGAGGAAGGACATTCTTGCTATTGAGGGAGTGCAGCGAAGGTTCACCAGACTGATTCACAGGATGGCGGGACTGACATATCAAGAAAGACTGGATCAACTGGGCTTGTATTCACTGGAGTTCAGAAGAATGAGAGGGGATCTCATAGAAACGTTTAAAATTCTGACAGGTTTAGACAGGTTAGATGCAGGAAGAATGTTCCCAATGTTGGGGAAGTCCAGAACCAGGGGTCACAGTCTAAGGATAAGGGGTAAGCCATTTAGGACCGAGATGAGGAGAAACTTCTTCACCCAGAGAGTGGTGAACCTGTGGAATTCTCTACCACAGAAAGTTGTTGAGGCCAATTCACTAAATATATTCAAAAAGGAGTTAGATATAGTCCTTACTACTAGGGGGATCAAGGGGTATGGCGAGAAAGCAGGAATGGGGTACTAAAGTTGCTTGTTCAGCCATGAACTCATTGAATAGTGGTGCAGGCTCGAATGGCCTGCTACTGCACCTATTTTCTATGTTTCTATGTTTCTATGCCTTACTGCGTAAAGGAGACGAATGGGTTTGGGGCAAAAGCCAAAAAGATGCCTTTGTAAAAGCTAGAAAATTGATATGCTCAAACAAATTGCTTGTGTTGTGTGATCCATGTAAGCGTTTGGTACTAGCATGTGATGCATCACCGTATGGTATCGGGTGTGTATTGCAACAAGCTAATGAATCTGGGAAATTGCAACCAGTTGCTTATGCATCCAGAAGTCTGTCTAAGGCTGAGAGAGCCTACAGCATGATTGAAAAAGAAGCGTTAGCATGTGTTTATGGGGTAAAGAAAATGCATCAATATCTGTTTGGGCTAAAATTTGAATTGGAAATGGACCAGAAGCCATTTCTATCCCTGTTTTCTGAGAGTAAAGGGATAAATACGAATGCATCAGCCCGCATCCAGAGATGGGCGCTCACATTGTCCGCATACAACTACGCCATCCGCCACAGGCCAGGCACAGAAAACTGTGCCGATGCTCTCAGTAGGCTGCCATTGCCCACCACGGGAGTGGAAATGGCGCAGCCCGCAGATTTAGTCATGGTTATGGAAGCATTCAAGAGTGAGCAATCACCCGTCACAGCCTGACAGATTAGAACCTGGATGAGCCATGAATCCTTACTGTCCCTAGTAAAAAATTGTGTGCTTCACGGTAGCTGGTCCAGTATCCCAGTGGAAATGCAGGAAGAGATAAAGCCGTATCAGCAACGCAAAGATGAAATGTCTATATAGGCAGACTGCCTTCTGTGGGGCAATCAAGTAATGGTCCCCAAGAAGTGCAGAGACACTTTCATCAATGACCTCCACAGTACCCACCCAGGCATCGTAATGATGAAAGCGATAGCCAGATCCCACATGTGGTGGCCCGGCATCGATGCGGATTTAGAGTCCTGCGTGCACGGATGTAATACATGCTCACAGTTAAGCAATGCACCCAGGGAGGCGCCACTAAGTTTATAGTCTTGGCCCTCCAAACCGTGGTCTAGGGTCCATGTCGACTATGCAGACCCGTTTTTGGATAAAATGTTCCTTGTGGTTGTAGATGCATACTCCAAATGGATTGAATGTGAGATAATGTCGGTATGCATGTCTCCTGCCACCACTGAAAGCCTGCGGGCCATGTTTGCCATGCATGGACTACCTGATGTACTTGTGATCGACAATGGGACATGTTTTACCAGTGCCGAGTTCAAAGAATTCTTGACCTGTAACGGGATCAAACATGTTGCATCTGCCCCATTCAAACCGGCATCCAATGGTCAGGCAGAGAGCAGTGCAAATTATCAAGCAGGGCTTGAAGAGGGTAACTGAAGGCTCACTGCAGACTTGCCTATCCTGAGTTCTGCTTAGCTACCCCACTCGCTCACTGGGATTCCACCTGCTGAACTGCTCATGAAAAGAGCACTTAAGACAAGGCGCTCGTTAGTTCACCCTGATCTACATGAACAGGTAGAGAGCAGGTGCTTCAACAAAGTACATATTGTGATAGCGCAAGTGTGTCACGCATAATTGAAATCAATGATCCCAATGAAAACAAGGTCCCAAGTGGCTTCCCGGCACTATTGTGGCCAAAGAGGGGAGTGGGGTGTTTCGGGTCAAACTTTCAAATCGACTCATTCACCAGAAACACTTGGACCAAATCAAACTCAGATTCATGGACTATCCTGAGCAACCCACTTTGGACCCTATCTTCTTTGACCCCTCCCAACATACACACCAGTGGCAACCGACACCGTGGTTGACCACGAAGCAGAACCCGTCACCCGCAGCAGTCCAGCAGGACTCACCATACCAGGCAGCCAGCAAGGCCAGCTGCACAGCAGCCCAGCGAGAGCCCAACAAACGATTCAACAAAACTAGCATTTGCACCGAGACGATTAACCAGAGAAAGAACGGCCCCAGATCGACTCATCTTGTAAATAGTTACACTGTTGACTTTGGAGCGGGGGTGGGGGGCGGGGGGGAGGGCGCGGAGTGTTGTTATGTACGTAAACTTGTATATACCTTGTACAGCCACCAGAGGGCTCATCCCCTGGAGTCCCAAGGGCTGCCACAATCCCTTGGGAGCACAGGTACTTAAGGAGGCCTCACAGGCTGGAGAGGCACTCTGGAGACCTGCAATAAAAGACTACGGTCACACTTTACTTTGAGCTCACAGCATCCAGTCAGACTCTGCATTCATATACAACAAACACTATGTGGCTGGGAGATATATTTGCTGTTGTTGAGTAGCTGTGAATGTAGGCAAGATATGAGATGAGGATATCAATTTGAGTAGCTGTAGATGTTTGATGGGTGAGTGGTGGGGGAGTGGTGGTTGGTGCATTGTGCACAGACAGAGTTTCAAAGGCTGGTATGTAGGAGGTGTGGAAGTGTGTACTCATCTTGACCACTGAGGTTGTTGAATTTCTTCTGGCACTGTGTAAAGGTTTGTTGAACTAAAGTGCTGGCCAACACCTCCTCTGCCATTTTACTCCACATGGGCCTGAAGACCTGGGGCAATGGCCCTCTTCCAGTTGGCGGGAAGAGCGTATCCCTCCTCTTTCACCTGCCCTAACCAATGCCTCCAATGCTACAGCATTGAAAGGATGAGCTCTCTCCCTTCCAGCTGGATTAGCAGCAGCCATACCAAAAATTTCGTCCACTTGCTCTTAGGTCTCCTCCAAATGCAGCACTGGTGAAAATGAGCAGCTGCAGCTTGATGTAACCTTGCCTTTAAGAACTGAAATGAGCCAGTGTGAAGGATTGAAGGATGATTGCTGAATGCAAGTCACTAGAAAGTGAATAGCCTCTGGTGTTCATGCCCCTGCAGTGTCCCATTAAGATGATTAGCACTTGGTTTACCACTGCCTTTCCTTCCTGGGGCACTGAAGCCCAATTCAGATGAAGTTAAGATTCGTTTGTGCCAGGCACTAACTTTTCAAAATGTAAAAAATTAGTGCCCCAAATATGTTGTTATCTCCCCCATGCACCCCCCCCCACAAGTACTGACATAGCTTATTTAACCATGGCTGGCATAATCACTATTCCCATTCTTGTCCTAGCCTCCATCCCCAAACACACAGACAACTGATTCAGACCAAGGTTCTGGCTGATAGTTTTCATTTCTAGTCAAGTGACACTGATGCCAATCTATCTTCACAAGCCCCCCATCTGTGATCAGCCCCAGGGGTCCAGCCATAAACTGATTACCATACCTGTGTAGGCTAAAGTTTCTGTTGTACATCAGAAGTGTCATAAATAGGTGAGGCACTCTGAGAGCTATGCTGCCACTCTGCCCTTGGTTACTGGTGCAAGTCTGTTGGGACTGGATGCTGTATGGCAGCCCTGATGGAGTCGGGACACAATGTTCTGTTGAAGTGTCATGTTTGTAATCTGATTCATGATGGGATGATGAATGACAAAATTATTAATACTTAATGTGATTGTACTTTCCATTGACAAATATCCCCAATCAGAAAGATGTATGAACCAATAAGAAAGCAGAAAAACAAAGTCTACAGACACTTACCTAATCAGGAAGAAAAAATTCCAGATACTATAGCATAAATAATTAGAAAGATTTCTCAATATGATGCATATGTTTCAGAAAGGTATGAAAATAGCTAAACTTATTGCTTGTTGATAGCACTGTTAGTATTCATAAATGCCAAAATATGAATTCCTCACAACAAAAATATCAGCAACTTGCCCCAAAGCAAACATTTCTACATGTACAATATATTACGACATAATGTTAACTCCTTTTTATACAATTGAAACAAGTATTTTATGATCCAATACTAGGATCTTATTGGGAAGATTAGCACAAAATTTAAACTAAGAACAAAAAATGACAATTCAAGCTGGTTACAATGAGAACTCGGGGAACAAAAGAGGAAATTGACATCCAGCTTTCATACTGTGATAGGCAGTGATGTTCAAGAATCCGATTTATAGAAATTCAAAGCTGCTAAGACTTAAAGGCAAGCAGCGATGATTGCTGAGCAAGGAAATATAAGTTGAAATGATAGATTGCTGAGGTAGTGCAAATGTCAGACAATTACAGAAAGAAAATAAAGATTAGAATGAGAATGGTAAATACAGATCCACATAAGCAGCAGCTACTAACTGGAAGGAACAAAATTGCAATGTTAAAAAAAATTAGAAACTTATTGAATGGCCGAGAGGGTGTTAAAAGGTTGTAATGCAATTAACATTACTTTCATCGATTTTGTAAAGCCTTTGTCCTAGCTTCAGACCCTCTTGTGAAGAAGCTAGTAGCTGTGGAAAAATGTTGCCAGAATCTGCGATGTGTGCTCCAGCTCCAAGATTTCTATAAGGGTAGCTGGCAAACTTACCAAACCTATCTCACTTGAAAGAGGAGCAGGACAAGACAGTCAACTGTCCCATTTGACGTCTTCATTGTGTTCTTTTTCAATGTCTGTTCCAGGTTTTCCCGAAATAATTATAGTACTTCTTTTTGCAGAAGATGTTACACTAATAGACTCATCTGGGGATCTAGGAGGAGATTTTCTGCTTTAACACTCCCAGCGCATATTCAGAGTGAAATATTGGGAAATTACACAACCCCAGCCCCTGATTTTCATTAATTAATTTAATATTAATGACTATATTGTCTCTTTATTGAATCCATGTATCTACATGGGGAGCGTCGAGAGAGGCGGGAGTCAGCGACAGGCAGCGGCCTATAAAGGCTCAGCAGTCGGGCAGTCCGGGGAGCGTCGAGAGAGGCGGGAGTCGGCGACAGGCAGCGGCCTATAAAGGCTCAGCAGTCGGGCAGTCCGGGGAGCGGGGAGAGAGGCGGGAGTCAGCGAGAGGCAGCGGCCTATAAAGGCTCAACAGTCGGGCAGTCCGGGGAGCGTCGAGAGAGGCGGGAGTCGGCGAGAGGCAGCGGCCTATAAAGGCTCAGCAGTCGGGCAGTCCGGGGAGCGTCGAGAGAGGCGGGAGTCAGCGACAGGCAGCGGCCTATAAAGGCTCAGCAGTCGGGCAGTCCGGGGAGCGTCGAGAGAGGCGGGAGTCAGCGACAGGCAGCGGCCTATAAAGGCTCAACAGTCGGGCAGTCCGGGGAGCGTCGAGAGAGGCGGGAGTCAGCGACAGGCAGCGGCCTATAAAGGCTCAGCAGTCGGGCAGTCCGGGGAGCGTCGAGAGAGGCGGGAGTCAGCGACAGGCAGCGGCCTATAAAGGCTCAGCAGTCGGGCAGTCCGGGGAGCGTCGAGAGAGGCGGGAGTCAGCGACAGGCAGCGGCCTATAAAGGCTCAGCAGTCGGGCAGTCCGGGGAGCGTCGAGAGAGGCGGGGCTTGTACAGCTCCAGCTGGGAGAGAAAGCAAAAAAGAAGTAGAAAGAAATCAAAAGGTGACATTACAGCCAAGGGGGTAAGTGATTGGCTAGTGATTGGTGTGTAGCTTTTCTTTTTCTTTCTTTTTTATATCAGTCAGTAACTTTTAACATTGTTGTTGCCAATTTAAGTGTATCTAAGGGTTAAGTCATGTCAGGGGAGCTCGGTCACGTGATATGCTCCTCCTGTACCATGTGGGAACTCAGGGACAGACGACTACGTGTGCGGGAAGTGTATCCGCCTCCAGCTCCTGACGGACCACGTTGCGGAATTGGAGCTGAGGGTGGATTCACTCTGGAGCATCCACGATGCTGAGAATGATGTGAGAAGCACGTGTAGCGAGTTGGTCTTACCACAGGAGAAGGGTCCACAGCCAGCGAGGGAATGGAAGACCAGCAGGAAGAGTAGTGCAAGGAAGGTAGTGCAGGGGTCCCCTGTGTTCATCCCCCTGCAAAACAGATACACTGCTTTGAGTACTGTTGAGGGGGATGACCCATTAGGGGAGGGCAGCAGCAGCCAAGTTCATGGCACTGTGGCTGGCTCTGTTGCACAGGAGGGCAGGAAAAAGAGTTAGAGAGCGATAGTGATAGGGGATTCAATTGTAAGGGGAATAGATAGGCGTTTCTGCGGCCGCAACTGAGACTCCAGGATAGAATGTTGCCTCCCTGGTGCAAGGGTCAAGGATGTCTCGGAGCGGGTGCAGGACATTCTAAAAAGGGAGGGAGAACAGCCAGTTGTCGTGGTGCACATTGGTACCAACGACATAGGTAAAAAAAAAAGGATGAGGTCCTACGAAACGAATTTAAGGAGCTAGGAGCTAAATTAAAAAGTAGGACCTCAAAAGTAGTAATCTCGGGATTGCTACCAGTGCCACATGATAGTCAGAGTAGGAATCGCAGGATAGCGCAGATGAATACGTGGCTTGAGCAGTGGTGCAGCAGAGAGGAATTCAAATTCCTGGGGCATTGGAACCGGTTCTGGGGGAGGTGGGACCAGTACAAACCGGACGGTCTGCACCTGGGCAGGACCGGAACCAATGTCCTCGGGGGAGTGTTTGCTAGTGCTGTTGGGGAGGAGTTAAACTAATATGGCAGGGGGATGGGAACCAATGCAGGGAGACAGAGGGAAACAAAAAGGAGACAAAAGCAAAAGACAGAAAGGAGATGAGGAAAAGTGGTGGGCAGAGAAACCCAAGGCAAAGAACAAAAAGGGCCACTGTACAGCAAAATTCTAAAAGGACAAAGGGTGTTAAAAAAACAAGCCTGAAGGCTTTGTGTCTTAATGCAAGGAGTATCCGCAATAAGGTGGATGAATTAACTGTGCAAATAGATGTTAAGAAATATGATGTGATTGGGATTACAGAGACGTGGCTCCAGGATGATCAGGGCTGGGAACTCAACATCCAGGGCTATTCAACATTCAGGAAGGATAGAATAAAAGGAAAAGGAGGTGGGGTAGCATTGCTGGTTAAAGATGAGATTAATGCAATAGTTAGGAAGGACATTAGCTTGGATGATGTGGAATCTATATGGGTAGAGCTGCAGAACACCAAAGGGCAAAAAACGTTAGTGGGAGTTGTGTACAGATCTCCAAACAGTAGTAGTGATGTTGGGGAGGGCATCAAACAGGAAATTAGGGGTGCATGCAATAAAAGTGCAGAAGTTATAATGGGTGACTTTAATATGCACATAGATTGGGCTAACCAAACTGGAAGCAATACGGTGGAGGAGGATTTCCTGGAGTGCATAAGGGATGGTTTTCTAGACCAATATGTCGAGGAACCAACTAGGGGGGAGGCCATCTTAGACTGGGTGTTGTGTAATGAGAGAGGATTAATTAGCAATCTCGTTGTGCGAGGCCCCTTGGGGAAGAGTGACCATAATATGGTGGAATTCTGCATTAGGATGGAGAATGAAACAGTTAATTCAGAGACCATGGTCCAGAACTTAAAGAAGGCTAACTTTGAAGGTATGAGGCGTGAATTGGCTAGGATAGATTGGCGAATGATACTTAAGGGGTTGACTGTGGATGGGCAATGGCAGACATTTAGAGACCGCATGGATGAACTACAACAATTGTACATTCCTGTCTGGCGTATAAATAAAAAAGGGAAGGTGGCTCAACCGTGGCTATCAAGGGAAATCAGGGATAGTATTAAAGCCAAGGAAGTGGCATACAAATTAGCCAGAAATAGCAGCAAACCCGGGGACTGGGAGAAATTTAGAACTCAGCAGAGGAGGACAAAGGGTTTGATTAGGGCAGGGAAAATGGAGTACGAGAAGCTTGCAGGGAACATTAAGACGGATTGCAAAAGTTTCTATCGATATGTAAAGAGAAAAAGGTTAGTAAAGACAAACTAGGTCCCCTGCAGTCAGAATCAGGGGAAGTCATAACGGGGAACAAAGAAATGACAGACCAATTGAACAAGTACTTTGGTTCGGTATTCACTAAGGAGGACACAAACAACCTTCCGGATATAAAAGGGGTCAGAGGGTCTAGTAAGGAGGAGGAACTGAGGGAAATCCTTATTAGTCGGGAAATTGTGTTGGGGAAATTGATGGGATTGAAGGCCGATAAATCCCCAGGGCCTGATGGACTGCATCCCAGAGTACTTAAGGAGGTGGCCTTGGAAATAGCAGATGCATTGACAGTCATTTTCCAACATTCCATTGACTCTGGATCAGTTCCTATCGAGTGGAGGGTAGCCAATGTAACCCCAATTTTTAAAAAAGGAGGGAGAGAGAAAACAGGGAATTATAGACCGGTCAGCCTGACCTCAGTAGTGGGTAAAATGATGGAATCAATTATTAAGGATGTCATATGAGCGCATTTGGAAAGAGGTGACATGATAGGTCCAAGTCAGCATGGATTTGTGAAAGGGAAATCATGCTTGACAAATCTTCTGGAATTTTTTGAGGATGTTTCCAGTCGAGTCGACAAGGGAGAACCAGTTGATGTGGTATATTTGGACTTTCAGAAGACTTTCGACAAGGTCCCACACAAGAGATTAATGTGCAAAGTTAAAGCACATGGGATTGGGGATAGTGTGCTGACGTGGACTGAGAACTGGTTGGCAGACAGGAAGCAAAGAGTAGGAGTAAATGGGTACTTTTCAGAATGACAGGCAGTGACTAGTGGGGTACCTCAAGGTTCTGTGCTGGGGCCCCAGCTGTTTACACTGTACATTAATGATTTAGACGAGGGGATTAAATGTAGTATCTCCAAATTTGCGGATGACACTAAGTTGGGTGGCAGTGTGAGCTGCGAGGAGGATGCTATGAGGCTGCAGAGTGATTTGGATAGGTTAGGTGAGTGGGCAAATGCATGGCAGATGAAGTATAATGTGGATAAATGTGAGGTTATCCACTTTGGTGGTAAAAACAGAGAGACAGACTATTATCTGAATGGTGACAGATTAGGAAAAGGGGAGGTGCAATGAGACCTGGGTGTCATGGTACATCAGTCATTGAAGGTTGGCATGCAGGTACAGCAGGCGGTTAAGAAAGCAAATTACATGTTGGCCTTCATAGCGAGGGGATTTGAGTACAGGGGCAGGGAGGTGTTGCTACAGTTGTACAGGGCCTTGGTGAGACCACACCTGGAGTATTGTGTGCAGTTTTGGTCTCCTAACTTGAGGAAGGACATTCTTGCTATTGAGGGAGTGCAGCGAAGGTTCACCAGACTGATTCCCGGGATGGCGGGGCTGACCCATCAAGAAAGACTGGATCAACTGGGCTTGTATTCACTGGAGTTCAGAAGAATGAGAGGGGACCTCATAGAAACATTTAAAATTCTGATGGGTTCAGACAGTTTAGATGCAGGAAGAATGTTCCCAATGTTGGGGAAGTCCAGAACCAGGGGTCACAGTCTAAGGATAAGGGGTAAGCCATTTGGGACCGAGATGAGGAGAAACTTCTTCACCCAGAGAGTGGTGAACCTGTGGAATTCTCTACCACAGAAAGTTGTTGAGGCCAATTCACTAAATATATTCAAAAAGGAGTTGGATGAAGTCCTTACTACTAAGGGGATCAAGGGGTATGGCGAGAAAGCAGGAATTGGGTACTGAAGTTGCATGTTCAGCCATGAACTCATTGAATGGCGGTGCAGGTTAGAAGGGCCGAATGGCCTACTCCTGCACCTATTTTCTATGTTTCTATGTTTCTATTACAATCTTAATGTAAGATATCAGTCCTGAAGTTCAGGATTCTGTGTGCTCAGAGGTATGTGCAGGGTGCAGAGGACAAGAGTGGACCAAAGGGAGGCTGCACTGCTGGCCTTCACCAGACTTTACAATGGAGCCGTTTATGTCAATGAGGCCCTACGATGAGTAGACATTGCTCTATCTCTGGTGCTCAATTGCCCCAGGTAAAATGGATGAATGACTAATCCACTGGCCTGACCTGCCGCAGTTGGATTCTAAAGCTAGGTCACCTCTCCCAAAGTTTAATTGAAATTTGTGTTTTTTGGAAGAAACTTTGAGGTTTAATTGCATATGTACCTTTTCCCATGGAGGGCAGTACGTTTGCATCTTCACAGCGTTTGTACTGTATTGTCGATTGCTACTGCAAAAAAACTAGCATCAAACAAAAAGAGAGGGATTCATCTGGATGGTCCCATTGCATTCCATGATTTAGATGAGGAAGCTGAGCTAATAAGCGTGACAACACTTGAGATGTTATCTCTGCACCTGCCACTACCCCAGGATCCTTAATTACTGACCCCAACACTCCGACCTGAATATGTCAGAGGAAATGTAGCAGACTACACCATAACAACTCTCTCGAGTTTAGAAGGTTGAGGGATACTCTAATCAAGGTCATTAAATTGATAAAGGGATTTGATAGTGTAGATATAGAAGGTCTAAATTCCTCATTGTTGCACCATTTTCAGGCACGAAACAGGCTCAACAATGATGATTTTCGCAGTGCGATTACCCGTGCCAAATTTACAACAGGAATAGCTAAATTGGTCCTGAGATTCATTGTAAAAGCAGCCTGTAAGGAATGCAGCATTGATTTAAATATTAAAATGAGGATCCTGCACCTGAATAAGGGTCCATTTGCTAAATTTGTACATGAAAGTATCCTATTTGCTGGATTTTAATCTTAACTGGGAAGTTATTACCTCTGTAGATAAGAAGCATGGTACAGAAGCGCTTTTTAAAGGGATATTCACCTCCATTAAGATAAATAGCTGCTGGGATTTAATAGGCTACCTGAGAATGTGTCGGCAGTTTTTGACTGTATCTGCTGCTGCTCTGGCATGCACCCGAGAGGTACCCATAGTGGTATAGGTTGCCTGCCAGTAATACTTACAACTAGGGAATGTCCTTGATACTCCGGAGGGATCAGTACTGAAGGTTCCTGGTGGGCATATTCCGGCACTTCTATCAGGAGCGAAACTCATGGATATTCAGGCCCCATGAGTCCGAAGTCAAGATGCAACTGAGGTGAAAGTGTGCGTTGCAGCTATGTCATAATCTTACAGTTGAAGCATCTACATTCAGGGTACAGTTACATAGAAACATAGAAATATAGAAAATAGGTGCAGGAGTAGGCCATTCGGCCCTTCGAGCCTGCACCATCATTCAATAGAATCATGGCTGATCATTCCCTCAGTACCCCTTTCCTGCTTTCTCTCCATACCCCTTGATCTTTTAGCCGTAAAGGCCATATCTAACTCCCTCTTGAATATATCCAATGAATTGGCATCAACAACTCTCTGCGATAGGGAATTACACAGGTGAATAACTCTGAGTGAAGAAGTTTCTCCTCATCTCAGTCCTAAATGGCTTACCCCTTATCCTTCGACTGTGTCCACTGGTTCTGGACTTCCCCAACATCGGGAACATTCTTCCTGCATCTAACCTGTCCAGTCCCGTCAGAATCTTATATGTTTCTATGAGATCCTCTCTCATCCTTCTAAACTCGAGTGAATAAAGGCCCACTCTCTCCTCATATGTCAGTCCAGCCATCCCAGGAATCTGGTGAACCTTCGCTGTACTCGCTCAATAGCAAGAACGTCCTTCCTCAGATTAGGAGACCAAAACTAAACACAATATACCAGATGAGGCCTCACCAAGGCCCTGTACAACTGCAGTAAGACCTCCCTGCTCCTATACTCAAATCCCCTAGCCATGAAGGCCAACATACCATTTGCCTTCTTCACCGCCTGCTGTACCTGCATGCCAACTTTCAATGACTGATGAAACATGACACCCAGGTCTCGTTGCACCTCCCCTTTTCCTAATCTGCCGCCATTCAGATAATATTCTGCCTTCATGTTTTTGCCACCAAAGTGGATAACTGCACATTTATCCACATTATACTGCATCTGCCATGCATTTGCCCACTCACTTAACCTGTCCAAGTCATCATGCAGCCTCTTAGCATCCTCCTCACAGCTCACACCGCCATTCAGTTTAGTGTCATCTGAAAACCTGGAGATATTACACTCAATTCCTTCATCTAAATCATTGATGTGTATTGTAAAGAGCTGGGGTCCCAGCACTGAGCCCTGCGGCACCCCACTAGTCACTGCCTGCCATTCTGAGAAGGACCCGTTTATCCCTACTCTCCGCTTCCAGTCTGCCAATCAGTTCTCTATCCATGTCAGTACATTACCCCCAATACCATGTGCTTTGATTTTGCACACCAATCTCTTGTATGGGACCTTGTCAAAAGCCTTTTGGAAGTCCAAATACACCACATCCACTGGTTCTCCCTTGTCCACTCTACTCGTTGCATCCTCAAAATATTCTGGAATATTTGTCAAGCATGATTTCCCATTCATAAATCCATGCTGACCTGGACCGATCCTGTCACTGCTTTCCAAATGAGCTGCTATTTCATCTTTAATAATTGATTCCAACATTTTCCCCACTACTGATGTCAGGCTAACTGGTCCATAATTCCCCGTTTTCTCTCTCCCTCCTTTTTTAAAAAGTGGTATTACATTAGCTATCCTCCAGTCCAGAGTTGATAGACTGTTGGAAAATGACTGCCAATGCATCCACTATTTCTAGGGCCACTTCCTTAAGTAATCTGGGATGCAGACCATCAGGCCCCAGGGATTTATTGGCCTTCAATCCCATCAATTTCCCTAACACAATTTCACGCCTAATAAGGATTCCCTTCAGTTCCTCCTTCTCACTAGACCCTCGGTCCCCTAGTACTTCCGGAAGGTTATTTGTGTCTTCCTTCGTGAAGACAGAACCAAGGTATTTGTTCAACTGGTCTGCCATTTCTTTGTTCCCCATTATAAATTCACCTGAATCTGACTGCAAGGGACCTACGTTTGTCTTCACTAATCTTTTTCTCTTCACATATCTATAGAAGCTTTTGCAGTCAGTTTTTATGCTCCCGGCAAGCTTCCTCTCATACTCTATTTTTCCCCTCCTAATTCAACCCTTTGTCCTCCTCTGCTGAAATCTAAATTTCTCTCAATCCTCAGGTTTGTTGCTTTTTCTGGCCAATTTATATGCCTCTTCCTTGGATTTAACACTATCCTTAATTTCCCTTGTTAGCCACGGTTGAGCCACCTTCCCAGTTTTATTTTTACTCCAGTCAGGGATGTACAGTTGTTGAAATTCATCCATGTGATCTTTAAATGTTTGCCATTGCCTATCCACCATCAACCCTTTCAGTATCATTTGCCAGTCTATTCTAACCAATTCACGTCTCATACCATCGAAGTTACCTTTCCTTAAGTTCAGGACCTTAGTCTCTGAATTAACTGTGTCACTCTCCATCTTAATAAAGAATTCTACCATGTTAAGGTCATTCTTCCCCAAGGGGCCTCGTGCAACAAGATTGCTAATTAGTCCTTTCTCATTACACATCACCCAGTCTAGGATGGCCAGCCCTCTAGTTGGTTCCTCGACATATTGATCTAGAAAACCATCCCTGATACACTCCAGGAAATCCTCCTCCACCGTATTGCTACCAGTTTGGTTAGCCCAGTCTATGTGTAATTTAAAGTCGCCTTTGATAACTGCTATACCTTTATTGCACGCGTCCCTAATTTCTTGTTTGATGCTGTCTCCAACCTTACTACTACTGTTTGGTGGTCTGTACACAACTCCCACTAGCATTTTCTGCCCTTTGGTATTCCGCAGCTCCACCCATACAAATTCCACATCATCCAAGCTAATGTCCTTCCTTACTATTGCGTTAATTTCCTCTTTAACCAGCAACACTACCCCACCCCCTTTTCCTTTCTGTCTATCCTTCCTGAATGTTGAATACCCCTTTTTATTTGTCTTTGCCATTGACCCCTGTCACATGCAACACAGAGGTCATCTGCTCGGCAGCCTCTTCGCACGGACAGCAGACTTCTGAGGAGTGCCCCTCAGACCCAAAGGTGACAACTCCTGCTTTGTTGCAGCTCCTTCAGCTTTACCTTCAGGGCTCGTCTCGTAAAGGAGACACTCCTTTCCCTCCTCGCTGGACTCTGGCAATACGTGAAGCCATTTCTCTCAAAACAGTGACTGTTAATTTTGGTAGATGTTAACTTGCATTCTTATAATTGTTGTTTAGCCTTTCAGGCACAGCAGCAGCTCTTTAAATCTTCTACTGCTTCAGATACCCCATCCCGCAGCCTTCATATTCCTAGAATATGACCCAAATGCTATGAACAATGAATAATTATTTTAACAAGTGAGCCTCACAAAGTCTCACGTGGTCTGTGCCAGGCACCTTCTATATAAAATGTGCTCATGCATTTTGGGTTGCTTTACCACTGTACCCCAATTAAAAAATCAGCTTTCATAATCCAATAATTTGGGGGCCGAGGTATGTCTAATGAAAAATTTCCCTGGAGATCTAGTTGGGTTATATAGATGTTCATTTTTTAGCAATCTGACAAGACTATTCTAGCTGTGGTTCAGTGGGCAGCACACTCACCTCTGAGTCAGAAGGTTGTGGGTTCCAGTCCCACTCCAGGAACTTGAGCACATAAATCTAGGCTGACACTCCTGTGCAGTACTGAGGGAGTACTGCACTGTCGGAGTTGCCGTCTTTCAGATGAGATGTTAAACCGAGGTGTCTGCCCTCTCAAGTGGACGTAAAAGCTCCGCTGGCACTATTTCGAAGAAGAGCAGGGGAGTTATCCCTGGTGTCCTGGCCAATATTTATCCCTCAATCAACGTAACAAAAATGCAGATTAGCTGGTCATTATCACATTGCTGTTTGTGGGAGTTTGCTGTGTGCACGTTGGCTGCCGCGCTTCCCACATTACAAAAGTGACTACACTTCAAAAGTACTTAATTGAATGTAACTTGCTTTGAGACATTCGGTGGTCGTGAAAGGCGCTATATAAATGCAAGTCTTTCTTTCTAACAATTTGAGTAATCTCAATCAAGTGGAGATTCTAGTTATCCAAACTGGTATGGATGTACATTGTTAATCTAGTTTGCCGTCATGCATTATTTGCTGGGGAGCACTGTACTTTGAGTCTTCGAGATATGATTCATGTTTTCTGAATTCTGAACTGACAGGATGGAAACAGAATGCTTTGTTCGGCCTCTGCATTCAGTTACAATCTGTCTGATTGTTTTAGCATTTATATTCACACGGGCATTAGCTGTCAAAAACTGATGGAATGGAAACAATATGAAAAATAAATTCAGGATAACATCTGAATAAAAATTAGAAGAGTAACATTATAGAAACAATGAAATGGACCTTCTGGGTAACTACAGATTAGGACTGATGAGGTGTGTTGCATAGCCTTTCTGTTGTATGCATTTTCATTCTTGGTAAATATAGCAGGTGCATGTTTTTCACCAAATGTTTTTGGATTGCTGTTCTCACAGAACTCCATTCATTCTTGACAGAAAATTAAGCGGCAGAAGCGTGTGCCTGTGAAAATATTTTTCATTTAGAGTCAGTTTTTAATCTTCATCCTGTATAGCTCAGTGTCAAAACATTAAATGTAACACCAAATTTCTGCTCACTCTAACTGTATTTGATACTTTGCATTCATTTATTACCACTTTAAATTCTTCTAGCTACATCCAAAAATAATGTCGTGTTTGGCCATCTAATTTTCCTGGTTTGTATTAAAAAATACAATGCGTTAATGATATTTATTATGTAAAAAAATAAATGCCTCATCTCTGTTGAGAAAGTTTTGCTGTGCATAATTTTAACTTGCAACCTTGGCACAAAAAGGGATTATTGAAGTCTTAAACAGGGAAGCAAAATAACAAAACTAGAACTAGTCTGAATGACATGCTTACTTGGAATGCCAAATTTCACCATTTCAGACAGATACATAAAATATTTCAAAGTAATCTTAGTTTATTATCATTAACTAAACTGCAAAATCTGGGCAATTCATCAATCACCATATAAAGCTGTTGGCTGAACAGCAGCTGTGGCATCAAACTGCTCTGCTAAATAGTCTATGCATTGCATTGGCGAATAAAATAAACCACAGAAATATGATCAACTATTGCATAAGATTATGAATGTTCATCATCTGGTCTTTTATGATTATGTGCTGATCATTTGATCTAAGTATTGGATAAAATGTCCCTTAAATTATGTTTAAGAACTGAAACCAAATGCATGAGGGCAATCTGAAGTAGCTGGAATTAATCCAAAATAACATGTTCAGAGAGGTTTTATATTAGGTAGGGTTAGAAAGGGGTCAAACTAGATGAAAGCAGGACAAGGACAGACTAATCAGTATGCTGGTTGCTGATTGAAAAAAAATTGTGCTGAGGGTCAGAGGGTCAATCCCAGAGTCTTCCCATTGCTTAATGCATGCTCCAACAATCCTGACTCAACCAATGATGGCTAAATCTGTGTTTGTACTCCTGCTAACCAGAGCCAGACTTTAGGTAGTGGCAGATAATTTCATGAAGGGAAGGATAAATTTGCAAAGTTTCACTGCTAGTACTAGTGTGTGAAATTATTTGATTGCTAGAGTACTGAGGTACAACTGTCAAGCCATGGCCCAGTGGGTGCATTTCTTGCCTCGGAGTCAGAAAGTTGTGCAATAAAGCTTCCTCCAGGATTTAAGCACATAATCTAGGCTGACACTTCATCGCAATACTGAGAGATTGCTGCTCTGAGGGAGGTTCTGTCGTTCAGATAAGATGTTAAACTGAAGCCTCATGTGCCTATTCAGGCGGACATAAAAGATTCCTATTTTAAGAAGAGTAAAGAAATTCTGGTTTCCTGGTCAACATTTATCCCGCAACCAACATCTTCAAAACAGATGATCTGATCACTGATTTAGTTGCTGTTTGTGGGATCTTGCTGTATGAAAATTGGCTGCTGTGTATCCTACATCACAACAGTGACTCCACTTCAGAAGTACTTCATTGGCTGTGAAGCATTTTTGGAAGTCCTGAGGTTGTGATAGGTGTTATATAAATGCAAATTCTTTCTAACTGTAAAAAATCTGCTCCTGGCATAAATAGAGAGCCCGTGCGACAAATGAAACATTGCATTTGAAATTTTGCATTTATTTTCGAATGTGTTTGGAGTGATTGGAATGATTGAATCCCTTTCATTCATATATTTGGAGTTACATCTGAGAGGGAACAAAAAATAAGAACAGCAGAGAAAGGGATATCGTAGAAAAACTGTTTCTTCAGTTTTTATCATTAAAGCCTAATTTAGGTGACTTTCTCAGGAAGCTATTATAATTTGTATTAATTTTAATCAGAACATTATATTTTTCACCTACATAAGTAGGAAACATGGAAATAATTTTAAGATAGATATATCTCAGCTAAGAAAAAAAGCTATTTTTATAAGTTTGATGGAATTTTAGTGTGATTAACTCGATGAAATTACTTCAGTGGCAAATATAAGTTGTATTTATCATACTTGGCTGACTAATGCCTAATGGCGAGAAGAGAGAGAGGAAAAAAACATAGAAGAAGGAAGATAACACAATGCAAAGTATCAATTAGAATGGGCTAGATTCATACTGGAAAGTCAAAGTGGCCAATCCTCCTTATGACATGTGGTGGTTCATTCCCAGAAGGGTTTTCTCGCTCAACTGCTATAACTTTGGCAGAAGAGTCAAGGGAGCCCCAGAAAAATGGTGCAAAAAAAATTAACACTGTGGAATTTAACCTCTTGGTGTATGTAATGATGGCTCTTGAGCAGTTTACCCAATCACAGTTTTTGGAGAAATTACAATAGTCCAACCACATTCCTGAGATGTTAAATATGGCAGAGTAGGCCATTCCTTTCCTGTCCATTGCTCCCAATGGCTTTTGACTATAATGAACACCAGAGCAACAGAGATTTCTTTCCTGTGCAGTCTGCTTCAAGACTGTGACATTCCAGCATTGGATGAATATAGAGGGGGATTTTTACCTAAAAAAGTGAGTGTGTTGGGGAGCGGGCGGATTGTTAAAAGGAATGAAACTGTCAGCGGTTTGGGAAGCTGGCTCGAACTCGCCGACTTCTGCTTTCAACTGCGTGCGAGAAACCCCCCTGGGAGAGGTGGATTGGCAATTGAAAGAAATTCTTCTTAGGCAGTCCCTCGGAGTGGAGACCGACTTGCTTCCACACTCATATTTGTGTGAAAGATATTACGAGGCAATTAGGAGCTGTTTTAATTGTGGATTTGAGCTTTAACTCTGAGTGCACACATTTCCCTGTGAAAGCAAGGCAAGATGGCAGCACAAATTGAGGGGGCTAACCAAACGACAGGCAAACAATCCTATCAGTACTGAGACCTCACAACTGCTTCCTTGCCACGTTGGGACTCCATTAATGCAGTTTCTTCCTCTGTTCCCTCAGCTGAACAATCCTTCAGCATTGATCTTCGCAGGGACCCTTTAAATAGTTTAGCTGAAATAGACTCATGTGTGCCATCATCATGCCCGCTCGCGTTAATTGGTCAGGAAACCCGGATGTCAGATGCGAATGCAGTGGCTTCGTTGAAAAGCCACTGACAAATGCGCTGCTGACACTTCCGGGTTCCCCACGCACTCCAGGGCTCCACTGCTGCCAGCGTGCCGGACAGTGAAAGTTCCATTCATAGTTTTCATGGGAACCTGAAGTTACTAATTGTGACAAAAAGAACTGCGATTCCTTAACAATAACCACACTCCTAGAAACCAAATGCACCTACCTTTTTAAGAAAATTGCACCCATTTATGTGCAGTAGGAAGTCCCTTGCCAGGGTCTGGGGGCGCTCCCATGGACTGGGCAAAGGCCCATAGAGTGTCAATATTTAGTAAGCACTGGAAAAGTACAGGCTCTTCAGCTGGATTTTAATTGTAGGCAAGTTGCGAGAACGGACCATTAGAGATGCACTGTATGACTACATTGTCAAAAAAGAGGTTATTAGAGACTCTGCAGAAGAAGATCATGGGCCTAGAAATGCGACGCTGCAACATCCATTTTTCAGGCAATAAACAGCCTCCATTATGACGGGCAGGGAGTGCATGCTCGTTACAAGCCGGAGTGCACCGCTCCCGTATAGATGAAGGTCAAAGAATCAGCCTGCATTGCCCACACCTGAAGCAGGTGTTCGGCCGCCTACATATGAAAATAAGGGGCCTAATGCCTGTTTGATGCCCCCAGTGCAAGATTGGTTCACCCTGAGCCGCTAGCTACATTCAGGAAAACCAGGCCTACATGCGGCCTAACAGGCAGTCCTGAAAAGGAATAATTCTATCAGCTCGTGGTATGCTGTGCCGCGTCTCCCAGTGTAGGACATGAGTCTCCTGGGCACTGCTTCTAATAGCCCAGGAGAAATGTCCATTGAAAATTTTGCACTGCAGCAGCATTCCCCCTCTGCCTCCTGCATCATAACGTAATCCCCGCCCATACCCGCTATCAGCACAGGGAACTGGCTCCTGATTAGGGTCGGCCTGAACTGGAGACAGAGACAGAATGAGATGCAGGGCTGGGGTCAGCTGGAATGGTAAACACAGACTAGGAAGAATGGGAATTGGAAGATCGGGACTCAGTGGGGGGGGAGGTGCGTAAGGGGAACCAAATGATTATTTTTTTATTCGTTCAAGGATGTAAATGTCACTGGCAAGGCCAGAATTTATTATCCATCCCTATTTGCACATGAGAAACATAGAAACATAGAAAGTAGGTGCAGGAGTAGGCCATTTGTCCCTTCGAGCCTGTACCACCATTAAATATGATCATGGCTGATCATGCAACCCTTTCCTGCTTTCTCTCCATACTCCTTGATCCCTTTAGCCTTAAGGGCCACATCGAACTCCCCTTTGAATATATCTAATGAACTGGCCTCAACAACTTTCAGTGGTAGAGAATTCCACAGGTTCACAATTCTGAGTGAAGAAGTTCCTCCTCATCTCGGTCCTAAATGGCTTACCTCTTTTCCTTAGACTGTGACCCCTGGTTCTGGACTTCCCCAAAATCGGGAACATTCTTCCTGCATCTAACCTGTCCAATCCCATCAGAATGTTATATGTTTCGATGAGATCGCCTCTCATTCTTCAAAATTCCAGTGAATATAAGCCTAGTCGATCCAGTCTTTCATCATACATCAGTCCTGTCATCCCGGGAATCAGTCTGGTGAACCTTCGCTGCACTCCCTCAATAGCAAGAATGTCCTTCCTCGGATTAGGAGACCAAAATTGTACACAATATTCAAGATGTGGCCTCACCAAGGCCCTGTACAACTGCAGTAAGACTTCCCAGCTCCTATACTCAAATCCTCTCGCTATGAAGGCCAACATGACATTTGCCTTCTTCACCGCCTGCTGTACCTGCATGCCTACCTTCAATGACTGATGTACCGTGACACCCAGGTCTCATTGCACCTCCCCTTTTCCTACTCTGTCACCATTCAGATAATAATCTGCCTTCCTGTTTTTGCCACCAAAGTGGATAACCTTCCACTTATCCACATTATACTGCATCTGCCATGCATTTGCCCATTCACCTAACCTGTCCAAGTCCCCCTGCAGCCTCCTTGCATCCTCCTCGCAGCTCGCACTGCCACCTAGGTTAGTGTCATCTGCAAACTTGGAGATATTACATTCGATTCCTTCGTCTAAATCATTAATGTATATTGTAAATAGCTGGGGTCCCAGCACTGAACCCTGCGGCACCCCACTAGTCACTGCCTGCCATTCGGAAAAGGACCCATTTATTCCCACTCTTTGCTTCCTTTCTGCCAACCAGTTCTCTATCCACGTCAATACATTACCCCGCAATACCTTAATTTTGCACACTAATCTCCTGTGTGGGACCTTGTCAAAAGCCTTTTGAAAGTCTAAATACACCACATCCACTGGTTCTCCCTTAACCACTCTCCTAGTTACATCCTCAAAAAACTCCAGAAGATTTGTCAAGCATGATTTCCCTTTCATAAATCTATGCTAACTTGGATCGATTCTGTCACTGCTTTCCAAATGCGCTGCTATTACATCTTTAATAATTGATTCCAGCATTTTCCCCACCACCAATGACAGGCTAACCGGTCTGAAATTCCCTGTTTTCTCTCTCCCTCCTTTTTTTTTAAAAGTGGGGTTACATTAGAGAAAGGACTAATTAGCAATCTTGTTGTGTGAGGCCCCTTGGGGAAGAGTGACCATAATATGGTCAAATTCTTTATTAAGATGGAGAGTGACACAGTTAATTCAGAGAATAGGGTCCTGAACTTAAGAAAAGGTAACTTCGATGGTATGAGACGTGAATTGACTAGAATAGACTGGTGAATGATATTTAAAGGGTTGACGATGGATAGGCAATGGCAAACATTTAAAGGTCACATGGATGAACTTCAATAATTGTACATCCCTGTCTGGAATAAAAATAAAACAGGGAAGGTAGCTCAACCATGGCTAACAAGGAAAATTAAGGATAGTGTTAAATCCAAGGAAGAGGCATATAAATTGGCCAGAAAAAGCAGCAAACCTGAGAACTGGGAAAAATTTAGAATTCAGCAGAGGAGGACAAAGGGTTTAATTAGGAGGGAGAAATAGAGTATGAGAGGAAGCTTGCTGGGAACATAAATACTGACTGCAAAAGCTTCTATAGATATGTGAAGAGAAAAAGATTAGTGAAGACAAATCTTGCAGTCAGATTCAGGTGAATTTATAATGGGGAACAAAGAAATGGCAGGCCAGTTGAATAAATACTTTTGTTCTGTCTTCATGAAGGAAGACACAAATAACCTTCCGGAAATATTAGGGGACCGAGGGTCTAGTGAGAAGGAGGAACTGAAGGAAATCCTTATTAGGCGGGAAATTGTGTTAGAGAAATTGATGGGATTGAAGGCCGATAAATCACTAGGGTCTGATAGTCTGCATCCCAGAGTAATTAAGGAAGTGGCCCTAGAAATAGTGGATGCATTGGTGATCATTTTACAACTGTCTATCGACTCTGGATCAGTTCCTATGGACTGAAGGGTAGCGAATGTAATATTACTTTTTAAAAAAGGAGGGAGAGAGAAAACGGATCATTATAGACCGGTTAGCCTGATATCAGTAGTGGGGAAAATGCTGGAATCAATTATTAAAGATGAAATAGCAGCGTATTTGGAAAGCAGTGACAGGATCGGTCCAAGTCAGCATGGATTTATGAAAGGGAAATCATGCTTGACAAATCTTCTAGAATTTTTTGAGGATGTAACTAGTAGAGTGGACAAGAGAGAACCAGTGGATGTGGCGTGTTTGGACTATCAAAAGGCTTCTGACAAGGTCCCACACAAGAGATTGGTGTTCAAAATTAAAGCACAAGGTATTGGGGGTAATGTACTGACATGGATAGAGAACTGGTTGGCAGACAGGAAGCAGAGAGTCGGGTAAACGGGTCCTTTTCAGAATGGCAGGCAGTGATTAATGGAGTGCCACAGGGTTCAGTGTTGGGACCCCAGCTATTTACAATATACATCAATGATTTAGATGAAGGAATTGAGTGTAATATCTCCAAGTTTGCAGATGACACTAAGCTGGTTGGCGGTGTGAGCTGTGAGGGGGATGCTAAGAGGCTGCAGGGTGACTTTGACAGGTTAGGTGAATGGGCAAATGCATGGCAGATGCAGTATAATGTGGATAAATGTGAGGTTATTCACTTTGGTGGCAAAAACACGACGGCAGAATATTATCTGAATGGCAGCAGATTAGGAAAAGGGGAGATGCAATGAGACCTGGGTGTCATGGTACATCAGTCATTGAAAGTTGGCAAGCAGGTACCGTAGGCGGTGAAGAAGGCAAATGGTATGTTGGCTTTCATAGCGAGGGGATTTGAATATAGGAGCAGGGAGGTCTTACTGCAGTTGTACAGGCAGGGAGGTCTTACTACAATTGCACAGGCCTTGATGAGGTCTCACCTGGAATATTGTGTTCAGTATTGGTCTACTAATCTGAGGA
Organism: Pristiophorus japonicus; assembly: GCF_044704955.1. Lineage (NCBI taxonomy): Eukaryota > Metazoa > Chordata > Chondrichthyes > Pristiophoridae > Pristiophorus > Pristiophorus japonicus. Next base: position 272,766,968 of record NC_091979.1, on the reverse strand, counting down.
AGGACATTTTTGCTATTGAGGGAGTGCAGTGAAGGTTCACCAGACTGATTCCCGGGATGGCTGGACTTACATATGAGGAGAGACTGGATCGACTAGGCTTATATTCACTGGAATTTTGAAGAATGAGAGGGGATCTCATAGAAATATATAACATTCTGACGGGACTGGACAGGTTAGATGCAAGAAGAATGTTCCCGATTTTGGGCAAGTCCAGAACCAGGGGACACAATCTAAGGATAAGGGGTAAGCCATTTAGGACTGAGATGAGGAGAAACTTCTTCACTCAGAGTTGTTGACCTATGGAATTCTCTACCACTGAGAGTTGTTGATGCCAGTTTATTGGATATATTCAAGAAGGAGTTGGATATGGCCCTTAAGGCTAAAGGGATCAAGGGGTATGGAGAGAAAGCAGGAAAGGGGAACTGAGGTTAATGATCAGCCATGATCTTATTAAATGGTGGTATAGGCTCGAAGGACCGAATGGCCTACTCCTGCATCTATTTTCTATGTTTCTATGTTTCTATTAGCTACCCTCCAATCCATAAGAACTGAACCAGAGTTCATGGAATGTTGGAAAATGACCACTAATGCATCTACTATTTCGAGGGCCACTTCCTTAAATACTCTGGGATGCAGACTATCAGGCCCTGGGGACTTATCAGCCTTCAGTCCCTTCAATTTCCCTAACACCATTTCCTGACTAATAAGGATTTCCCTCAGTTCCCCCTTCTCGCTCGACCCTCGGTCCCCTAGTATTTTCGGGAGGTTATTCGTGTCTTCCTTAGTGAAGACAGAACCAAAGTATTTGTTAAATTGGTCTGCCATTTCCTTGTTCCCCATTATCAATTCCCCTGATTCTGACTACAACGGACTTATATTCGTCTTCACTAATCTTTTTCTTTTCACATAGCTGTAGAAGCTTTTGCAGTCAGTTTTTATGTTCCCTGCAAGCTTACTCTCATACTCTATTTTTCTCCTCCTAATTAAACCCTTAGTCCTCCTCTGCTGAATTCTAAATTTCTCCCAGTCCTCAGGTTTGCTGCTTTTTCTGGTTACTTTATATGACTCTCCCTTGGATTTAACACTTTCCCTAATTTCTCTTGTTAGCCACGGTTGAGCCATCTTCCCTTTTTTATTCTTACACCACACAGGGATGTACAATTGTTGTAGTTCATCCATGTGATCTTTAAATGTCTGTCATTGCCTATCCACCATCATCCCTTTAAGTATCATTCTCCAGTCTATCCTAGCCAATTCACGTCTCATACCGTCGAAGTTTCCTTTCTTTAAGTTCAGGACTCTAGTCTCTGAATTAACTATGTCGCTCTCCATCTTAATGAAGAATTCTACCATATTATGGTCACTCTTCCCCAAGGGACCCCGCACGACCAGATTGCTAATTAATCCTCTCTTGTTACACAAAATCCAGTCTCGGATGGCCTGCTCTCTCATTGGTTCCTCGACATATTGGTCTAGAAAATTATCCCTCATACACTCCAGGAAATCCTCCTCCACAGTATTGCTACCAGTTTGGTTAGGCCAATCTATATGCAGATTAAAGTCACCCAAGATAACTGCTGTACCCTTATTGCACGCATCCCTAATTTCCTGTTTGATGCCATCCTCAACCTCCCTACTACTGTTTGGTGGTCTGTACACAACTCCCACTAACGTTTTCTGCCCTTTGGTGTTTGGCAGCCCTACCCATATAGATTCTACATCATACACTCTAACGTCCTTCCTTACTATTGCGTTAATCTCTTCTTTAACCAGTAACGCTTCCCCACCTCCTTTTCCTTCCTTTCTGTACTTCCTGAATATTGAATACCCCTGGATGTTGAGTTCCCAGCCTTGATTACCTTGGAGCCATGTCTCGGTAATCCCAATTACATCATATCCGTTAACAGCTAACTGCGCAGTAAATTCATCCACCTTTTTACGAATGCTCCTCGTATTGAGACTCAGAGCCTTCAGGCTTGTTTTCTTAACACTCTTTGCCCTTTTAGAATTATGTTGTAATGTGGCCCTTTTTGATTTTTGCCCTTGATTTCTCTGCCCTCCACTCTTGCTTTTCTCCTTCCTACCTTTTGCTTCTTCCCCCTTTTTACTTCCCTCTGCCTCCCTGCATAGATTCCCATCCCCCTGCCATAATAGTTTAAACCCTCCCCAACAGCACTAGCAAACACTCTGCCTAGGAAATTGGTTCCGGTCCTGTCCAGGTACAGACCGTCTGGTTTGTACTGGTCCCACCTCCCCCAGAACCGGTTCCAATGTCCCAGGAATTTGAATCCCTCCCCCTTGCACCATTTCTCAAGCCACGTATTCATCTGAGCTATTCTGCAATTCCTACTCTGACTAGCATGTGGCACTGGTAGCAATCCTGAGATTACTACCTTTGAGGTCCTACTTTTTAAAATAACTCCTAGCTCCCTAAATTCAGCTTGTAGGACCTCATCCCATTTTTTACCTATATCGTTGGTATCTATATGTACCACGGCAACTGGCTGTTCACCCTCCCCCTCTAGAATGCGCTGTAGCCGCTCCGAGACATCCCTGATCCTTGCACCAGGGAAGCAACATACCATCCTGGAGTCTCGTTTGCAGCCGCAGAAACACCTATCTATTCCCCTTACAATAGAATCCCCTATCGCTATCGCTCTCCCACTCTTTTTCCTGCCCTAAGAGAAGGTGGTGGTGAACTGCCTTTTTGAACCGATGTGGTGAAGGTACTCCCACAGTGCTGTTATGGAGGGAGTTCCAGGATTTTGACCCAGCGATGATGAAGGAACAGCGATTAATTTACAAGTCAGGATGGTGTGTAACTTGGATGGGAACTTGCAGGTGATGGTGTTCCCATGCACCTGCTGCCCTTGTCCTTCTAGGTGGTAGAGGTCGTGGGTTTTGGAGGTGCTGGCAAAGAAGCCTTGGCGAGTTGCTGCAGTGCATTTTGTAGATGGTACACAGTACAGTCACAGTGTGCTGGTGGTGGAGAGAGTAAATGTTTAAGGTGGTGGATGGCGTGCCAATCAAGTGGGCTGCTTTGTCCTGGATGGTGTCCAACTTCTTGAGTGTTGTTGGAGCGGCACTCATCCAGGCAAGTACAGAGTATTCCATCACACTCCTGACTTGTGCCTTGTAGATAGTGGAAAGGCTTTGCGGAGTCAGGAGGTGAGACTCTTGCCACACAATAACCAGCCTCAGAACTGCTCTTGCAGCTGCAGTATTTATCTGCCTGGTCCAGTTAAGTTTCTGGTCAATGGTGACCGCCAGAATGTTGATGGTGGACAATTTGGCGATGGTAATGCCATTGAATGTCAAGGGGCGGTGGTTAGACTTTCTCTTGTTGAAGATGGTCATTGCCTGCCACTTGTATGGTGCAAATGGTACTTGCCACTTATCAGCCCAAGCTTGAATGTCATCCAGGTCTTGTTGCATGTGGGCATGGACTGCTTCATAATCTGGAGAGTTGCAAATGGAACTGAACACTGCAATCATCAGCGAACATCCCCACTTCTGACCTTATGATGGAGGATAGTTCACTGATGAAGCAGCTGGAGATGGTTGGGCCTAGGACATTGCCGTGGGGAACTCCTGCAGTGATGTCCTGGGACTGTGATGATTGATCTCCAACAACCATAACCATTGGAGTGTTTTCCCCCTGATTCCCATTGACATCAGTTTTATTAGGACTCCTTGATGTCACACTCGGCCAAATACTGCCTTGATGTCTCACCTCACCTCTGGAATTCAGCTCTTTTGTCTATGTTTGGACCAAGGCTGTAATGAGGTCTGGAGCCAAGTGGTCCTGACAGAACCCAAACTGAGCATCAGTGAGCAGGTTATTTGCTGAGTAAGTGCCGCTTGATAGCACTGTCGACAACACCTTCCATCACTTTGCTGATGATTGAGAGTAGACTGATGGGGCAGTATTTGGCTGGATTGGATTTGTCCTGCTTTTTGTGGACAGGACACCTGGGCAGTTTTCCACATTGTCGGGTAGATGCCAGTATTGTAGCTATACTGGAACAGCTTGGCATGGCTCGTTCTGGAGCAGAAGTCTTCATCATAACAGCCGGAATGTTGTCGGGGCCCATAGCCTTTGCTGTATCCAGTGCGCTCAGCTGTTTCTGGATATCAAGTGAAATGAATTGAGTTGGCTGATGACTGGCTTCTGTGATGGTAGGGACCTCAAGAGGAGGCCGATATGGATCATCCTCTCGGCACTTCTGGCTGAAGATGGTTGCAAATGCTTCAGCCTTGTCTTTTGCACTCGCGTGCTGGACTCTGCCATCATTAAGGATGGGGATGTTCATGGAGCCTCCTCCTCCCGTTAGTTGTTTAATTTTCCACCACCCTTCACGACTGGATGTGGCAGGACTACAGAGCTTTAATCTGATTTGTTGGTTATGGGATCACTTAGCTCTGTTTATAGCATGCTGCTTTTGCTATTTATCATGCATGTAGTCTGTGTTGCAGCTTCCTCAGGTTGGGACCTTATTTTTAAGTACGCCTGGTGCTGCTCCTGGCATGCTCTTCTGCACTCCTCATTGAACCAGGGCCGGTCCTCAGGCTTGATGGTAATGGTAGAGTGTGTGATATAGCAGGCCATGAGGTTACAGATTGTGGTGGAGTACAATTCTGCTGCTGCTGATGGCCCAGTCCCTCATGGATGCCCAGTTTTACACTGCTAGATCTGTTCTGAATCTATCCCATTTAGTACGGTGGTAGTGCCAAACAACACGATGGAGGGTGTCCTCATTGTGAAGACAAGATTTCGCCTCCACAATGACTGTGCGGTGATCACTGCTACCAATGCTGTCATGTACAGATGACTCTGCCACAGGTAGATTGGTGAGGATGTGGTCAAATAGGTTTTTCCCTCGTGTGGTTCTCTCACCACCTGCCGCGGGCCCAGGACTCAGGACTCAGCCAGCTCGGTCAATAATGGTCCTACCGAGCCACGAGCCACCCTTGATGATGGACATTGAAGCCACCCAGAGTACATTCTGTGCCCTTGCTACCCTCAGTGCTTTTTCCAAGTGGTGTTTGACATGGAGGAGTATTAGCTGAGGGAGGGCGGTAGGTGGTAATCAGCAGGGGGTTTCCTTGCCATTGCTTGACCTGAAGCCATGAGACTGCATGGGGTCTGGAGTCAATGTTGAGGACTCCCAGGGCTACTCCCTCCTGATTGTGCCATCTCCCCTGATGGGCCTGTCCTATCGGTAAGACAGAACATACCCAGGGATGGTTATGGAGGAGTCTGGGTCATTTGCTGAAAGGTATGATTCTGTGAGTATGACTATGTCAGGCTTTTGCTTGTCTAGTCTGTGTGACAGCTCTCCAAATTTTGGCACAATTCCCCAGATGTTAGAGAGAACTTGGGGAGAATGTGACATGGAATGGGGGTCGGGAAATTGGGGTTTGGGCAGAGGGAGAGAAGGAAAGTGGGGACTCGCGTCAGGGTGATTGGGGCTTGGGCAGGGGGAGAGGAAAATTGGAGGCTGGGAATTTTCTGGGAGCGGGGGGGGTGGGGCTGGTGGGTGGGTAGAAAGGACTGGGGAAAGGGGTGAGGTGGGATGGGGTCTAACATTTCCTGCCAAGGCAGGAGCAGTAATGAAAACGTGATGTGTTGGAGTTGTGCCAAGAGAGGAACAGCCAGTAAAAGGATGAGTGAAACCTGTGGGTAAATACTGAAAGAATGTTTCCACTGGTGGATGAATGGAGAACAAGGGTACAGGGATTGAAGACTCTCAGTGTGTGTGGGGAACAGTCAGGCATAGCTCAGTCCCATACATGTTCCCATAGCAACACCTTTTATTTGGAGGAAGTGAGTGAACTCAATTGAGAAGTTGTTCAATGTGAGAACAAGATCAGCCAGGCAGAGGAGGGTGGTGGTGGATGGGGATTGGTTGGGCCTCTGGTCGAGGAAGAAACCGAGCCCCCTCAGGCCATCTTGGTGGGGAATGGAAGTGTAGAGGGATTGGACATCCATGGTGAAAAGGAGACTGTTAAGGCCAGGAAACTGGAAACTGGAACAAACTATCTGTGCGTAGGCTACTTCAGTATTTCCTGAAGCAAATACAGATCAAATAGATCATGTACCACCAGCAAGTGATGAGGACTAAGGCATTCTTTTCTCTTTTTTCTCTTTCTATGAATTATTCATCTTAAAATAGTGAGAACTGAATAAGAGTCAGCAAAACTCTTTAGATCTCAGCCTTAATGACATAGGAAGTCGGGCAGGATTTTTATTGTGAGCACTATCTACTGATTAAAATTTGAAGGAAAGGATAACAGTTTCAAAAAGTGCTGGAGATGTGCCCAGGAAGATCAGTGAGTGTGAACAGCTTATTGATGCTGCATGGTTTAAACCAGCCATCAGTATGGGGCAAAATGCTTATAGTATAATGGGAGCTCAGTTAATATAAATAATTCCTGTGTCCTCCCAAAGCTTGGTGTATGATATGGTGGGCATGCATAATGAAGAGGGCTGCAATACTGTGGGACGGGGTGGTGACCCTGCAGGAAAATTAAAGTTCTCTGACACGATTAACCTTTCAGACTTTAGAACATAAGAACATAAGGAATAGGAGCGGGAGTAGACCATTTGGCCCCTCGAGCCTGCTCCGCCATTCAATAAGATCATGGCTGATCTGATCTTGGCCTCAAATCCACTCCCCTGCCTGCTCCCCATAACCGTTGACTCCCTTATCATTCAAAAATCTGTCTACCTCCACCTTATATTCAATATATTCAATGACCCAGCCTCCACAGCTCTCTGGGGTAGAGAATTCCAAAGATTCACCACCCTCAGAGAAGAAATTCTTCCTCATTCCTGTTTTAAATGGGTGATCCCTTATTCTGAAACTATATCCCCTAGTTCTAGATTCCCCCATGAGGGGAAATCTAGAAAGAGCACATATATGGCAAATGCAGTTTAATGTTGATTAGTATGAAGTAGTGCACTTTGGGGGAAAAAAATAGAATATGGAAATTTGACCTAATCTGCAACATTCTGTGCAGAATACAGGAGCAGAGAGATATGGTACAGATACACAAATCTTTAAAAGTGGGCGTGCAGGTTGGTAAAGCCATAACACAAGCAACTGGGGTTCTGGATTTTGTATATAGAGGCACAGAATACAAAAGCAAGGAAATGATATTAAATCAGTTCAAGACATTTGTTAATTCACAGTTGAAGCGGCACAACTATATGTAAAGGCTTGATGAACTGTTCTGCTGGATAGTTCTTCTGAAGCAACCGGATCACACCATGTCATGCTTTATGTGGTACTTTGTGAAAGAAAGCTTGCCAGGGTGATCATCAGCCAGCTCCGCCTGATTGGTTGCAGCTGTCAAGATGTCACCAACCATATTTGACGGCCAGATGCAGAGTTGTGCTGTCTGTTATAAAGACACTTGCTATTATTATGCATCATCAGGGTTGGCAAAGCCAGTGTTGGTAAATAGCAGACGTGGCCTCAAGCCTACCTGCATCTCCATCCAAGCAGGCCGCAATGCAGACTGAGGGGCCTGGTGCAATGGAGTGGAACAGAGACTTTTCAAAAGCATTTCAGGCTGCATCAACACTGCAGAGGCATAAGCAGTATTCATGCCACTTATCTGAGCAGGCATCTGAGAGGGGAGGGGGTTGGCTGGAAAGTTTGCATGAGCTTGTTGGGCTACTTTCTTCTTCTTTTTTGCCTGGTTACTTTAAATGCTAGATTACACACACACACAAAGTTGTAGCAATGCAGGATCAGTCTTTATTGAAATCTCATACTATCCACAACCAGTATGGGATTTGTGAGCCATCACACTATCCACGCTTCCAGTATGAGCTCACAAGTCTTTTCATACTACACCATTCCAGTATGAGAGCAAGCTGCTGAACAGTGGTTCACTCACATCTCTCATACCAAATGTCACCTTTGATCCCTACATTCCATGCATTCCACCAATAAATCATACTGCATCAAATATACATACAAATGACAACCAAACAACAGGAGGAACTAAACAAACATGCACAAACAAACAAGTGACTTAATTGCTGTCATAAACTCTTGCCATTCCCCTAAACACAAGTGACCAAGCTGACATATTACGGACCATTACAGATATGACTGAATGACTCTTACACATTCACTATTTCACTTTCCTGTGAAGATATTTTTGCTTTCAAACCTGTTTCCACAATTTATAACACATACAGTGCTGATCCCACAAACTGCCCAGAAAGAACATTTGAGATACCCAAGTAATGCAAACTTTTACTCACACAGAGCTGTCATCAGAAAAGAACAATCAGAGCAGGCTCTTGCTACACTGCTTGACCTGGTCCTAGATCTGTCTGCTCACTAACCAGTGCAATGTCAGACTGGATATTTGGATTGTGCAGACCCTGACAGATGAAACCCCAAAGATCTCAAATACAGTTCCCCAGGACCATGAAGACCAGCGATCAATGCCTCCATGCAGGAGCTACTTACTAATCTGAAGTTCTCTTGGTTAGAGGGGGATGGATGCATATGTTCCTGGACCTGCCATTCACTCCAGGTAGTGCTGCATCTGAATTGGAACAGAGGATGGCATTGGACTCCAGCATAACCTCATCATCTGTCACAAATTGCCCAAGATGATGCTCATTGCCTCCACGTAAATGTAATGCTCATCCCAGCATCCTTTTTAGAACAGGTCCACTGAGATCTGAATCCCGTCAGACTCCAATGTAACCTATGACTCCTCCACCACACTCATTTTCTGTGTCTCACCTGTGATAATGCCTCAAAAGAACAACTTCGAACCCTCTGGGTGGGTTTCTCCAGGCTGGTGAGTGAGGGAGAAAGAATGAACGACAACACTGGTGACAATGAAGTTGAGAAAAGAGAGATGATAGGGTGCTTCTCTCCTCCTTCTCTTTCTCCCCAGTATCTTGCTGTGACTCATCTAAGGGTGAAAGCAAGAAGAAAAGTACTTGAAGGGTAAGCTGTTAACTTGATATCTCACCAACTGTACTTGCATGAGCCCAGGCTTCTTGCATGATTGCTCAGGTCCACCAGCTAAGGTTATGATTAACTCTAGATAATCCTGGCAGACCTGCAGCTATCGTAGGCCCTCCTTTTTCATCATCGGCCACCCCAGGAATTACAAAGCTTCTTCCTCCTGTATCATCAAGGATCAAATATCTGGTCGTCTTCTGTCTGTAGCCAATAACTCTTATTGTGGGCAACCTTCTCTTGTGATGGAGCATAAAAGAGAACAGGATATAAATCTTTTGCTAGTAGGACTGCGTATCTTCAGAAAGCCCCTCCCCCAACATCTTCCAACAAGGACTGGGACCTACACACCTGAAGTGTTGGTGTTTGGGGTCGCATGCTGATGCACGGCACTGAAAGAGGAACAGTTAATTATGGTATTGATATTTCTGCTAGTTACTGATAATAATGGATGTGTGACATTTGATTCCTACCTCACAGTGAGGGTCAGTCCAGCGGATGTTATTTGAATTTAAAATACAGTTCACTTAGCATGCCTGTACATTGAATGCAGGGAAGGGTTACAGGTCACATCTTATCTTATCTTTGCCGGCTTGCTGAGGTCATTAAATTTCTTTCAACACTGGAGAGAAGCCCTATGACTGATGCACTGACTGCTATCTCCCTCCACATTGCATTTGACTCCTGTTCTAGCAAACCGCTTCCCTCAATCCCAAACAGCTTGTCCCTCCTGCTTTTTAACTTCTACCAGCAAAGTATTATTTTGTGGACTGCCTGAAATTGAAGGTTCTTCTCCTTGGCCATGGCTCCTGCACATAGGTGTGATCCTTCCTCTCGCTCTGCCCTGGCTCCTTTAAGCAGCAGCAGGTTTAACATCCAGCTGCTACACTAGAACTCCACCTCACGCTATCAGTTTTCCTATTCCCTCCACTACTTCCCGCTCCACTTTAGTTGCTTCCACCTTGGCCAATTCCCCAATTTCTCGCTAATCATGATGCCCCCTCCCCACCCGGCATAACACTAGCGTGTTGGCTAGATTTGCATTGCCTACCTGCCTCTGGATATTTAAATGAGGTAATTGTTTTGATGAGTTCAAGAACAGCCAGACATCCCACACTGCCTCATTTTCAATGGCAACTCTATACCACTGGAACTTTTAGGCTATAATGCCAAAATAGGGGTTTTAAACAAAATAACAAATTCAAAAATTGCATATTTCACAATGAGATGATTTGCCCAATTGTCCTGTGTGTGTTTTAATGACTTCATGAAAGTTTTTCCTTCAAAGCCTTAATCTCCCTCAAAATCCTGGGCATCTGCTGAATATTTTGACACACAGTTGTCCAGAGCTTCCAATCACATCTGTGCATTCTGAACACGCGCAGTACGCAGAATTTCCCAGCGTGCAATCTGTGCATCAACAGGAGATGAAGGGCAAAATGGTACGTTCCTTCACCCTGTGAGGATTTGAGAGTTCCTTTACTTTTACGAAAGACTGAAGAAAACAAGATTGATATCTTATTTCAGACAAACGATGTATTAATAAATTGTGCTATGACCTGCACACAAACAAGGAAGAGACAGTATGCATAAACAGCAACAACTGTTGTCGTGTTTTATCTGTTGATAGTTAGCAAAGAGTTGAGGGGCTACACTGAGTTGTTTGGTGCCCGTTAAATTGTATAGAGGCAGCCAATAGCTCGTAGAAGAGCTCGTCGTCCAGTCGACCCAGCCCAACGACACCCTCCAGGTACCTTGGGCCGGAGGGCTTGACTCAACGACGCAGTCCAGGTCCCTTTGGCCAGCCGGCCCGGCCCAATGATGCACTCCAGGTCCCTTCGGCTGGAGGGCCTGACCCAACAACACACTCCAGGTCCCTTCGACTGGAGGGCCTGACCCAACGACGCACTCCAGGTCCCTTTGGCCAGCCGGCCCGGCCCAATGATGCACTCCAGGTCCCTTCGGCTGGAGGGCCTGACCCAACAACACACTCCAGGTCCCTTCGGCTGGAGGGCCTGACCCAACAACACACTCCAGGTCCCTTCGACTGGAGGGCCTGACCCAACAACGCACTCCAGGTGCCTCTGGCCAGCCGGCCCAGCCCAACGACGCACTCCAGGTCCCTTTGGCCAGCCGGCCCGGCCCAATGATGCACTCCAGGTCCCTTCGGCCAGCCAGCCCAGCCCAATGTCGCACTTCATGTCCCTTTGGCCAGCCAGTCCGGCCCAACGACGCACTCCAGGTACCTTTGGCCAGCCGGCCCGGCCCAATGATGCACTCCAGGTCCCTTCGGCTGGAGGGCCTGACCCAACGGCACACTCCAGGTCCCTTCGACTGGAGGCCTGACCCAATGACGCACTCCAGGTCCCTTTGGCCAGCCAGCCCAGCCCAACGACGCACTCCAGGTCTCTTTTGGCCAGAGGGCCTGACCCAACGACACACTCCAGGTCCCTTCGGCCAGCCAGTCCGGCCCAACGACGCACTCCAGGTCCCTTCGGTCAGCCGGCCCATCCCAACGACGCACTCCAGGTCCCTTTGGCCAGAGGGCCCGACCCAACGACACACTCTAGGTCCCTTCGGCCAGCCAATCCGGCCCAACGACGCACTCCAGGTCCCTTCAGTCAGCCGGCCCAGCCCAATGACGCACTCCGGGTCCCTTCGGCCAGAGGGACTGACCCAGCCTCGCACTCAGAGTCCCTTCAGCCGGAGGGCCTGACCCAACGATCACTCCAGGTCCCTTCGGCCAGAGGGCCTGACCCAACGATCACTCCAGGTCCCTTCGGCCAGAGGGCCTGACTCAACGACGCACTCCAGGTTCCTTCAGCCAGAGGGCTTGACCCAACAACGCACTCTGGGTCCCTTCGGTCAGCCGGCCCGGCCCAACGACGGGCTGTACCTGCCCTAGGTTGTTAGCGGTGAACACTGACTGGGCTGTAGACTACTGACTTAAATTTTAGACTTTTAGACTTTTAATTAACTTTTAATTAACTTTGAATCTACTTTTAAACTTTTAATCAACTTGAGAAACTTTTTAAACAATTTGGGAAAATTTTTAATCTTTTAAACAACTTGGAGAATTTTTCTTTTGAAACCTCCAGAGAAACTTTTAAATAACTTTGGAAAACTTTGGAAGAAACTTTTAAAACATCCCTCAGAACTCCAGCGGACAACTGACCTTCCTAATGCCTGCCCCCAACCAAGCCTCGGGCCACCTACCATCAAGGGCACCACCCAGCGCCGAGCTTGCGACCAACATCTCGCCATAGGCAATTAGGCTCATACAGCAGTGCCTGGTCTCCAGTCATCTTGGACCCCCTTGCCACTGGACCACGACCTTGCTCAGCTAAGCCCGTGCGGTTGCCGGTGTGCAATGGCCACCCCACACTAAAAGAACTCACACACAGGCATCTTCCACTTCATTAACATGAAGTTCGGGATCTGAAACGTCAGGACCCTCATGGACAACTCCAACAGCGACAGGCCGGAACACCGCACCGCTATAGTCGCCCAGGAACTTAGACGCTTTGACATCGACATTGCCGCCCTAAGTGAGACCCGGCCGGCAGGGGAAGGCCAGCTCAAGGAACAAGGTGGAGGTTACAACTTTTTCTGGAAAGGAAAACCAGAGGAAGAATGCCGCCTTCATGGAGTCGGCTTCGCCATCAAAAATGACTTGGTCGACCGCATCAAAGACTCCCCCTTCAGGGTTAACGAACGCCTCATGACTCTCCGACTCACCCTATCCTGGACCCAATGCGCCACAGTCATCACTGCGTACGCCCCAACACTCGATGCAACAGATGAGACCAAAGAGGGTTTTTATTCCAACCTTGAAACATTCTTGTCCCGCGTCCTCACGGGTGACAAATTGATCCTCCTGGGTGACTTCAACGCCAGGGTTGGAAAAGACACAGACCTCTGGGGAGGCGTGATTGGCAGAGAGTGGGTAGGGAAAGCCAACTCCAGTGGTACCCTACTCCTGACAAAATGTCTAGAACATGAACTCCTCATCGCCAACACCCTGTTCCGCTAGAGGGACAAATACAAGGCATCGTGGCAACACCCTCGCTCCAAACACTGGCACCTGCTCGACTATGTCATCATCCAAGCCAGGGATCGCAAGAATGTACTCATCATCCATGCCATGACAGGAGCTGATGACTGCTGGACGGACCACCGCCTAATCTGATCCATCATCGACATTAATATAGCCCCAGAGCAGAGAGGACAGCAGAAGCAGTGCCGCAAAAAAGTCAATGCCGGGGCACTTAAAGACCCAGCTAAGAGAACCCTATACAGCCAGCGCCTCACAGCTAATCTGGCGTGACTTGATGACCCTGCGATGCAGAATGCCCACAGCGCTTGGTCTGCCCACCAGGCCTCCATAACCAGTGCCTGTGAAGAGACACTTGGTCACTCAACCAGAAAACACCAGGACTGGTTTGATGAGAATGATCAGGAGATCCAATAATTAATGGATCGCAAGCGCAAAGCATTTCTGAGCCTCAAGCAACAACCCAACTCGGGAGCTGCAAAGCAACATAACATGTGTGAGGTCCAACAAAAAACCCGGGACCTAAAGAACAGGTGGTGAATGGAGAAAGCACAGGAGATACAACAACTGGCCGACAGCCATGATATGCGAGGATTCTTCACTGCAGTCAAGGCCACCTGTGGTCCAAACTCCCAAGGCCCCACCCCACTCCTGGCCAAGAACGGGGAAACACTCATCAAGGACACTGAGGCTGTCAGGGCCCGCTGGAAGGAGCACTTCAAAGATCTCCTCAATCGAGACTCTGCCTTTGACTCGAGTGTTCTCGACTCCATCCCGCAGCATGCGACCCGCCACCACCTCAGTGAAACCCCAACGCTGCACGAGGTAGGCAAAGCCATAAAACAGCTCAAGAACAACAAGACTACAGGAGCGGATGAAATCCCTGCTGAGGCGCTAAAGTATGGCGGAGAGTCGCTTTTGGCGTGGACACATGACCTCATCTCTCTCACCTGGAGGGAGGAGAGCATGCCGGGAGAGCTCAGAGATGCAGTGATCGTGACCATCTTTAAACAAGGGGACAAGTCCGACTGCGGCAACTAGAGGGGAATCTCCCTGCTATCAGCTACTGGGAAAGTTGTCGCTAGAGTTCTCCTCAACTGTCTTCTCCCTGTGACCGAGGAGCTCCTCCTGGAGTCACAGTGCAGATTTTGATCCCTACGGGGCACAACGGACATGATCTTTGCAACGCGACAGCTGCAGGAAAAATGCAGGGAGCAGCGCCAGCTCTTATACATGGCCTTCTTCGACCTTACAAAAGCTTTTGACACTGTCAACCACGAGGGTCTTTGGAGCGTCCTCCTCCGTTTCGGATGCCCCCAAAAGTTTGTCAACATCCTCCGCCTGCTCCACGACGACATGCAGGCCGTGATCCTAACCAACGGATCCATGACAGACCCAATCCATGTCTGGACCGGGGTCAAACAGGGCTGCGTCATCGCTCCAACCCTCTTCTCAATCTTCCTCGCTGCCATGCTCCACCTCACAGTCAACAAGCTCCCCGCTGGAGTGGAACTAAACTACAGAACCAGTGGGAAGCTGTTTAACCTACGCCGCCTCCAGGCCAGGTCCAAGATCACCCCAACCTCTGTCGTTGAGCTACAATACGCGGACGATGCCTGCGTCTGCACACATTCTGAGGCTGAACTCCAGGATATAGTCGCTATATTTACTGAGGTATATGAAAGCATGGGCTTTACGCTAAACATCCATAAGACAAAGGTCCTCCACCAGCCTATCCTCGCCGCATAGCACTGCCCTCCAGTCATCAAGATCCATGGCGTGGCCCTCGACAATGTGGACCATTTCCCATGCCTCAGGAGCCTCTTGTCAACAAAGGCGAACATTGATGTGGAGATTCAACACCGCCTCCAGTGCGCCAGTACAGCCTTCGGCCGCCTGAGGAAAAGAGTGTTCGAAGACCTGGCCCTTAAATCTACCACCAAGCTCACGGTCTACAGGGCTGTAGTAATACCCACCCTTCTTTATGGCTCAGAAGCATGGACGATGTTCAGAAGACACCTCAAGTCGCTGGAGATATATCACCAACGATGTCTCCACATGATCCTACAAATCCCCTGGGAGGACAGGCACACCAACATCAATGTCCTCATCCAGGCTAACATCCCCAGCATTGAAGCACTGACTACACTCGATCAGCTTCGCTGGGCAGGCCACATAGTTCACATGCCAGACACAAGACTCCCAAAGCAAGTGCTCTTTGCGGAGTTCCTTCATGGCAAATGAGCCAAAGATGGGCAGCGGAAACGTTACAAGGACACCCTCAAAGCCTCCCTGATAAACTGCGACATCACCACTGACACCTGGGAGTCCCTGGCCAAAGACTGCCCTGAGTGGAGAAAGTGCATCCGTGAGGGCGTTGAGCACATTGAGTTTCAATGCCAAGAGCGTGCAGAGGTCAAGCGCAGGCAGCTGAAGGAGCGTGTGGCAAACCAGTCCCACCCACCCCTTCCCTCAAGGACTGTCTGTCCCACCTGTGACAGAGTCTGTGGCTCTCATATTGGACTGTTCAGCCACCAAAGAACTCACTTCAGGAGTGGAAGCTAGTCTTCCTCGATTTCAAGGGACTGCCTATGATGATGAGTTAGCAAAGAGTTGAAGGGCTACATTGAGCTGTTTGGCGCCCATTAAATTGGGTTGTTTGGTGCCCATATTTTAGGTACTTAGTGGCCACCTCATGCTTGAAATTGGGGGCCAAGATGAGTACGCACACATCTGACAGGCAGTGCGCAGGACGCCATCTTGGTAAAGGGGTTGCATGCATACCTAACTGCTCTGGCAGCATGCAGAGCAGGCAGATCATGACGTGAATCAGTATGCGATGCTCATTTCATGCCGTTTTCCAACTGCATATTGCAGCCAATGCCCTGGTCTTAACCTTACACAGCTGAACAGGATGCTAAACAGAATGAAGGACCCCTCCCCCCACCCCCGCCCAGGCTATTTAAAGGGATCTTGAACCACGTACAGGTTCATTGCATGGATTATTTCTTATGGCTGCTGGTGCAATTGTATCTATTTTTAGAGCTTTCTTATACTTGGTTAAAGTTTGAATAATCTACAGGGAGTGGTCTGGTTGATACGGAATTACTTTTATGTTAATTTAAAAGCATTGCTGAAACAAATTGCTTTCAGACAGGCATGGCTTGGTACGGCATTCTCTAGGAATTGAGCATGATTGGGAGAATGAAGCTGTGCCTGTCAGAGCAGGACAAGCTTTTAGAAGAGGGAGGAGGAGGGGGATAAGGGCTCTCAATGGGAGGCCATATCTGCCGAGGGTCTTTACAAAGCAATTCCCTTACCTTGCCTTCAGTGAGGATCAATGCTTGAGACGTCATCACCTCACAAAAGAAGTCATGACTTAAAACTTAAATCTGCCAACTGTTGCAGCCACAACTCAAACCTCAAAGCAGGTGAAGGATTACATTACCTGTGGCTTTCAAGGTGACCGTGGCTCTTAACTTTGGCTCCATCAAGGCTGCTGCTGGAGATATAAGCAACATTTCGCAGTTCACAGTACACTGCTGCATAAGGGAGGTCACTGAGGCTCTCTATACACGGAGAAACAGTTTAATCTCATTGCCTCTTGCCAGAGACAAGCAGGCGGAGTGAGCACAAGGGTTTGTACAGATTGCAGGCTTCCCCATGGTGCAGGGTGCCATTGACTGCACTCACATTGCCTTGCTGCGTTTTATGTGAACTTTGGCCAATTTCATAAACCAAAAGGGATTTCACACCCTCAATCTGAAGCTGGTATGTGACCACAGGCAGTGCATAATGCAGGTGAAAGTCTGTTAACCTGGCATCAGTCACGATTCGTTCATTCTGCAGCAGTCCTCTGTGCCACCTGTATTTGACCCACCTGGGCAAGTCATTGGCTGGCTATTGGGCAACAATGGTTATCCACACATGACATGGCTCATGACTCCGGTCCAGAACCCACGCACACATGCTCAGCAGGCCTACAATAAGAGCCATTCTGCCACAAGGAACGTTATATAGCACACCATCAGTGTCCTCAAGCAACGCTTCTAATGCCCTGACCACTTTGGAGGAGCCCTGCAGTACTCAGCTGAGCGGGTATCAAGATTTATAATAGTATGCTGCATGCTGCACAACCTGGCCATTATGAGGGAACAGCACTTGCTACCACCTATCAGGCGAGGAGCTGAGGAGCAGAAGCATGAGGAAGAGAAGGAGCAAGTACAACAGGAAGTAGAGGAACAGGAAGAAGAAGGGAGGCTACAAGATAGACAGCCCCTTTCTGCCTGGGCTCGACATGATCAATTAATTCATGAGCGATACTAGTAACCTCAACCGCACGTCCCCATTCACCAATAGTCCCACGCTCATCACTGACCATCTCCTCTAATCAACAACACAAAAAATAAAAAAAACAACAGAAAATGACCATTCCAATCCAATTTTATAAATTCAATTATTACATAATGCATACAATAATAAAACTCATCATGCCTAATGCCGGTCTTCCTTGTGCCTTTAACTTTCCTATGCAGTGCTACCCCTGTAGTTGCAACATGGGTGGTGAAAGACCTGAAGTAATTCTAGGCCAAAGGGCCTGGCTTCAGATTGCACCATCTCGGCCTGGGCTGCAGCCGTCTGGGCTGGCAGTGTTGTGAATGTATAGTATAAGTATATACCCTGTACACTCAATGTACAGTTACATGAGACTACTGGATGTACCGTCAAACTGCATACACTGTGCTTGTACCGCCAGAGGGTGCAACTGGTGGAGACCTAGGGGGTCACCTGTACACGACAGGTAACCAGGTATAAAAGGGAACTCACCATGCTGTACCCTCACTAATGAGCTGTAATAAATGGACTAAGGTCACCACAGTTCAAGTACAATACCTTGCCTCATGGAGTCATTACTAGTGTGCTTACAGATACAAAAACTGGCGACGAGGTTATGAATTTCCACGTGAAAAATGGCTAACCTTGGCACGTTTCAACAATTCACCGATGGGGAAGATTGGGATGCCTTTGTGGAAAGGCTCAAACACTTTTTCATTGCGAATGACCTTGCGGGAGACACACCGACCTCGCTGGCTGATAAGTGCAGAGCTATCCTGCTCAGCAGTTGTGGGCCCACAGTCTATGGCCTTGTCAGGGGCTTGCTAGCCCCAGAGAAGGCAACAACCAAAACATATGCGGAGCTCGTAATGATGATACAGTAACAACTCAAAACTAAAGTGAGCATCCTCACACCCAGATATCGGTTTTACACCCACCGGCGGCCCGAAGGCCAAGAAATCGCAAAATATGCTGCAGACCTCAGACGATTGGCTGCACCATGTGATTTTGGCGACCACCTCACCGAAGTGCTGTGGGACATCTTCGCTATTGGAATCGGCCACAAAGGCCTCCTCCACAGGCTGCTTTCTGTGGACACCACGGTCACCCTGCAGAAGGCAGTTAACGTGAACCAGGCGTTCATGGTCTCGGCCTGGGATTCCAAGCGGATGACTCACCCCCAGGACTCTAACCCGGAAAGTTACGTGAGCTGTCTGACGTCTTTTAGAGGCAAGGTTGCTGAAAACAGTCTCTCTCAGGGTAGAGAGAACAGAACCCCGAGTCCCGCAACCCTGAGTGCGCCACATGGGGCCGACAGGGCCAGCCCCATGCTGGCGAAGTGGAGGAAATCACAGGGCCCACCAGTGCCGCTACAAAGACTATACTTGCAAAGGCTGTAACATGAAGGGTCACCTCCAGCGAATGTGCAAGAGAAATTGTACTCACCGAGTCGATGAAGAGTTGGCCGATCATCTGGACTCCAGCGACGATGAAAAGAGAGTCCATAAGACAGTTCAGCCCCACGATGAGGTGTACGGAGTGTTTACCTGCAACACCGAGAGCTCTCCATTAAAAATGGAAGTCGAAATCAACGATGTTCCAGTCACGATGGAAGTGGACACAGGGGCGAATCAATCGCTGATGAATCAGGCGGCCTTTGAGAAACTCTGGGACAATCCACGTGAACGACCTAAAATGATCCCGATCCAAGTAAAGCTGCTCACCTACACAAACGACACCATCCCAGTCGTTGGTGGCGTGGATGTCCAGGTGTCCCAAGACGGCGCGATGCACAAGTTACCTTTGTGGATCGTTGCTGGTGATGGGCCAACGCTGCTAGGAAGAAAATGGATGAAACAAATCTGTTGGAGCTGGGAAAACCTCCAGCCTCCGGCGATTGACGTCCTACTCGGCCCCGAATTTCGATCCAGCACAACACCTGAGAAACCAACCGCCCAACTCGACTGCGTGGATACGACACAGACCGCTCAACCCAGCGGCGAGGTGATCCAGCCCAAACGACCCGATCTCACCTTCCAGGCTCCAGTGGCAGGACTCCGGAGGAAGAAAATCGGTGCAGAAGGCAACTTCCCTGTTTCCGAGGCAGAACCTTGGGAAAAAAGGTTCACCGCAGCCTACCTCATAGAGAGAAAGAAGATGGCGCCCGCACCACGAGGTGAAGCACCTGAAGTAAAGATGACGGCGGCCAGACCACGAGGGGCAGTGTTGAGGGAGCAACACATGATGCCGAGCAGCGAACCGGATTGGAGTAAAGATTGCAAGGCCCTTTTAAAGGAGACCGGCAACCCATTACAATTAAAGAGACAGTTCCACTCTTTGTACAGCGATGCCGGTGATACACATATAAGCGATGTAATTGACAAATGCAAGTATGTAAATGTAACTAACCATGTTGAGTCGGGCGATTACAGTCAGAGCCAATGTATTATGATAGTAAATGAAGTAATGATGTGCAATGCCGGGTTCTACATGTACTCCAACAAAACTAAAGGCAACCTCCCGTCGGAAGCACCTAGGTCCAGCGGGCTACCCGATCTTGTTCCCTGAGCCTCTGGGACCAATGTGATGCCCCAGGGAGCATGGCCACACACAGAGGAAGCATACCAGCTGCAGGGCCAGTGATCAGCAGACGGCAAAGGCACCACTACTGGTACCCTGCCCCTGATCAGCTCTACCTCTCTGGCCGCCAGCGCCAGTACCAGAAGCAAGAGGCTAGTAGCCTCCAGCTCTCCCAATGGGACCTGGGATGACCAGGCTCCCACTATCTCTGAAGGGCAACAAAGAGACACTGCAGCCCTCAAAGGAGGACAGGGAGGCCACATACTCCTGTGGCTCTGCCCACCACTAGGCAATGGTAAAGGCCCTGAGACTCAGCCAAGTGAGCGATCCAAGCCCACCCAGCTGGCAGGGAGTGCAGCACCGCCATCAGACAACTTGGACACCGTCCGGTTACTCTGGAACTAGCATCCTCACCCACCTGCACCTACAGCCCAGGGGCAAGACTGTGATACCATGTATGTACCTTACCTGTAATATGTACTTGTTCCACTACTGCTAAACCCAAACAGTGATGTAACTAATCCTATGTTTTTTTTCTTTCTGTACATGTATGCACATGCAGGTGTTGAGCTACACACATGGTCTATGTATGGGGTGGGGGGGTGCGGTAAATGGATGTATGTAGCCATGGACACACATGGATCACACCCAGAACCCACTCAACCCCCACTGCAACCTCTAACCATCCACTGCTGACCATTTCCCAATGTTGTGGCAATAAGGACTTGGGGGTCAAAAGGGAGAGAGCCAGGCCAAAGCATAGACAAAGTGCAAGGGCTTTAGGCACTCAAGTCTAGGGCCAGAGCACACAGTGCAAAGGCCAGTGGCACAAGACTTAGGGGAGAGTGATGTTGTGTATGTATAATATAAATATACTCCCTGTACACTCAATGTACAGTTGCATAAGACTACTGGATGTACCTTCACACTGTACACACTATGCTTGTACCACCAGAGGGTGCAACTGGTGGAGACCTGGGGGTCACCTGTACATGACAGGTAACCAGGTATAAAAGGGAACTCACCATGCTGTACCCTCACTCAGGAGCTGTAATAAATGGACTAAGGTCACTACAGTTCAAGCACAATACATTGCCTCGTGGAGTCATTACTAGAGTGCTTACAGTCAATGGCAGAGTGGCAGGGGTGGGAGCAGGAATACTGTCATCCTGAGTGAGGACAGCAGGTTTGTGTTCCACAGAGCCACTGCCACCCTCCAGGGACGGTGCCTCAGCAATCCTACTGATCGGTTTGAAAACAG